>NC_012874.2:36678051-36888629 GCF_000003195.3 Sorghum bicolor | reverse complement strand
CCCATCCTCTGGGGATTCGCAAGAACATACTTGCAGCCAACTGAGTGTGCACATGAGCAAAAAAATTGGAAATAGTAGGAAAGGTATCGGACTTCAATCGAAGAGGGAATGTCCAGAGGAAATGAGAGCAGTCATCAAGAATTACCAAGTAATATTTAAAACCAGAGACACTTGTCACAGGAGAGGTTCACAGATCACAATGCACTAAATCAAAATTTTTAGTAGCTCTAGACAGGGAGTTGCTAAAAGAGAAGCGAACATGGCGGCCTAGCTGACACGCATGGCACAGGGGTGCGTCGTCGAACTTGCTGCAGATGATCGAAGAGGACTGAACAAGGCTTTGAAGGGCAGCCTTGCCGGGATGACCAAGTCGATAGTGCCAAATCGTCGAGGAGGGAGTGGCCACCAAAGCACAGGGGCTGGAGGAAGATGAGGGCAACTGCAACGTGTAGAGGGGCCCCGGGCTATCACATCGAAGGAGAGTGTTCTTGGAATGGAGATCCTTTACAGAAACACCAAGAGGGTCAAATTCAACTGAAACAGAATTGTCAGTGGTGAATTGACGAACAGAAAGCAGGTTTTTGATAATATCAGGGGCAACAAGGACATTGTTGAGGCGAAAGAGTCCAGGAAGGACGGAGTAACCGGTGCCTACCACGGGAAGGGTGGCACTGTTGCCAACAACAATGGAAGAGGGAAAAGGAGAGAAAGGTGAGGTGGTGACCATACCAGGCCTAGGGTTGGAGGCAATATGGGAGGAAGCACCGGAGTCGATGACCCAGTCGGAGGTGCTTGGTGGCGGAGTGAGGGTGACGGTGCTGAAGGCGTTGGCGAGGGACTCAGTGGTCCAAGGCGTCGGCGACCAGGAGTGAGGGGGCGCCTGTTGGGGCGCCTGGTAGTATGCTGAAGGTGGAGGGAAATACCCTGGTGGTGCACCGGCCATCAGTGCTTGCTGTGGTGATGGTGGCGCAGCGACACGAGGCGGTGGTCCGCGAGGGCCTCCTGGGTTGGACCGGGGCCACATGTGGATAGACCCAGTCCAAGGTTGAGGATGGAGGGAAACTGCTGGACGGCGGTGGACTGCTGTCCGCTTGGAGGGCCGCCTTAGCCATGACCGCCACGGCGGCGCCGTCCGCGGCTGTTGCCGTTGCCCCCGGGCTGCCCACCAACAGCCTGATGAGAGCGTGGAGGAGCAGGGGCAGAAGGTACAGTGACAGGCGGCTTGGTGGATGAAGAAGCGACGAGAGCCGAAGGTGGAGCAGACGGCGATGCCATGTTGAGCTCCACGAGGCGCAGGTCAGCACGGACGTCGGTGAAGGAGGGAAAGGGCCGCTGTCGAGTGACGAGCTGCGACATGAACTGAAAACGTTCATTGAGACCACGGAGGACGTTGAGTACCAGAGTGCGGTCTTGCACAGGCTCGCCGAGGTCGGCAAGAGAGTCTGCCATGGTCTTCATCTTTATGCAGAATTCATCAACGGAGAGGGTTCCCTAGCAAGTGGTGCGGAATTCGGCGTCGAGTAGCATGGCGCGGGATTCGCGGTTGTTGAAGAACTGCTGCTCGAGGCCGAGCCACGCTGCTCGAGCGGTGATGCCATCGCGCTCGTGAACAACATCGAGGAGCTCAGGGGAGATGGTGTTGAAGATCCACAAGACAACGACGCAGTCCATGCGGGACCATGCCGCGTCGTGGAGACAAGTGGCGTCGCTGAGGACGTGGTCCTTCAAAGAAAACAGGCCGAGGACGAGGAGAATGTAGCCGTGCCATTTGGAGTAGTTGGAGGCCTGCAGGTCGAGGACGATGGTTACCAAGTTTTTGATATTCTGTAGGGCGGCGGCCTGGCTGTGCAGGTGGGCGATGGCTACAGCCTCAGAGGAGATGAGGGGCGCGTCGTCGTCGGCGATTGAGTCCGTATCACAGAGAGACTCAGCGCGAAGGCTCTCTCAGAGGGCAGAGGCCTGCCGCTCCACAGCGTCGGCCTACGCGCGCTCTGTGTCCAGAGCGGCGGCGGCGAGGCGGACGTGTTCCTGGGTGGCGGTGGCGGACTTGAGGAGGTCCGCCTCCTCCTAGAGTCGTTGGCTGCGCTCGGCGTTGGACGTGCGCAGGGATGCGGCCTCCTCCTCCAGCTTCGCGGTTGCGGCGGTAGCTTCGTCGCGCAGCTTGGCCGCGGCGATGGAGGTCGATGCGTCGGAGCTGGAGTCGCCGGCGGCCATGGGCGCGGCGGCCAGAGGGAGGCGCGCGCGGCGGCCGAGAAGACAGGTGCGGGCAATGGGGTGGAAAAGAGTGGAAGCAGGGGAAGTAGGGGTGGGAAACAGGCACAGGACTTGGATTAGTCGTCTGGTACCATGATAGATCGATTAGCCGACAGGCTTAGTACATAATGATTGAGATTACAAGAGGGTTACATATATAGGGGCCCAAAGGGCTAGACCATACAAGCATTCACACATGGAAGGGCCTATCTGGTGGGAACACAACTAGGTAGTCTAACAGTCTAACACTGAGGATTATTTTCATCTAGTTATACAGACTTGACTCTTTTCTTGATGAAAGGTGGCTTGATTCTTGATGGTTCAGTCATTTTTTTGTTTATCATTTAAAACTCTGTAAAGCAAACAAATAGCACTTATGTGATTATTTCATTAATTAAGTTTAGTTTTTTTTCCTTTTCCTTTTCTTTGGTGGAAATAAAAGCAAACAAATAGCTGTTGGAATATAAGTGAATTGCCCACCTCTCCCTATCAGCTTAAGCTTTTGGGTTGAACTGATTGGTGCATGCAACTCAATATGGTATCAAAGCCAGAGGTCTCGAGTTCGAATCCTGGTTAGCGCAATTAAATAAAATAATTGCTGCTCGCTTCTATTCCACGTCTGAGGCCTGAGGGAGCCTCCACGTGAGGGAGAGTGTTGGAATATCAGTGAATTGCCCACCTCTCCCCATCAGCTTAAGCTTTTGGGTTCAACTGGTTGGTGCATGCAACTCAATAATAGCACTTCTGTGTAAAGCACAAAATTTGTGCCCTTTGCTCTGTTTCACTTCCTCTCCTATTTTATGTTATTAGTTTTCTGTGCATGGTTCATTTTACATAGATTTAGAATTAGTGACAAATCGTATATTACACATGGGAGCACAAACTGGATTCTGCATTTCTGCTTTCTCTCCTTATCATCTCAGCATCATTTAAAAATTTTCTGGTTTGCTGCATTTTTTAAATGAACAATTACTAACATTGTTATGTTTCAGTCGCAGAGGCGATGTGGCAGATGAATTTAGGAGAAACCATGGCCCCCATGGAACTGGGGCCATACCCAGAGCGTGTTGGTGAGCCAGACTGTAGCTATTACATGAGGACTGGCATGTGCAGGTTTGGGATGACCTGTAAATTTAATCACCCAGCAGACAGAAAGCTGGTAACATCCATTCTTCTACCCTTCTTTCAGGCATTAGAGTATATAATCTTGTTGTGCTTACAAAACATTAATCGTTTGCTTTGTGGCTGCCTTATTTGATTTATTTTCATATGGTTCTCATTTCTGTGGCATCTAGAATGGGTTCTGAATTCCAATTGTGTATGCTGCATACGGGTGTACTCATGGAGTGCCTACCTGGAAGTTGCTTTATTGCCCAACTGATCTGAAAAAGAAAGAAAACGTTAGTACTAGGGTAGTTTGAATTGTTTTGGCAGTGAGGATCTATATATACTGAATTTGGAAATCTAACTAACTCGATAGTGTGGAAGCTACTTGGCTTCTGATTTTGGATTCTCCAGTTATAATTTTGAGTTGAAACATAGCCTGGCAAGCTTATTTTCATATGTATTAATAATTCTAGAATCTCCAACAAAACTTAGCTTGGCGAATTTCAAGTGTTACTAGTTCTTCTATTGAGAAGTTTCACCATAGCCATTTTCTAGCTATGTGAATTTATTTATGGAGCTTGCTGGACTGGCTTACCCATCAGAATTCTCATAACATCACATGATTGACTTATTTTATTGAATAATGCCTGAGAAACTGTTTAGGAAATAGGGATCGATTCCTGAGAAACTTTTCAACCAAGATACTGCAACTTGACATTGAAACAAGAGTGTTTGGAGCTGAAAAGTGATTGATTTACTCTAGAGACTAACTTGGATGCAAATAGACCATTAGACTGAACTCACATCTTTAGTAGTACATCATATTAGTTACTGTAGTTGAACTGTGAATAAAAATAGAGCTTATAAACCTGGAATATTTCATGAAAATTTGGTACTTGGAGATTGTTTGATGACGCTTAATATCTCTGAGTAGTGACATTAGCTTGGCTGTCAAAAAGTGAACTGTGGAGATTATTTGATGATGCTTTATAACTCGGAGCATAGACTTTGGTTTGGCTGTCAAAAAGTGAACTGTGGATGTACCAAGTTGTTTTGCTAGCATTAGGAGAACCACTATTCAAGCGACAATAAGACAAATTGGGGACACGAGTGCCATCTGCGGATCTGCCTCATGTTGTCCTATTATAGTCATCACTTTCCATTTTATTTTGGGCTTCTCGTCACGAGGTTATAGTGCACATGTTACTTGCTGGAATGTTTATTTCCTTGACCATTCAAATATATAGTTTGGTCAAATGAAATTGTATGGGTAGTCATCATGAAAATATATTTAATCCTCTATTTGTTTTGATGAATATGTTTTCACTACTACCTAAATAT
The DNA here is from genome assembly GCF_000003195.3 of Sorghum bicolor. Taxonomy (NCBI): domain Eukaryota; kingdom Viridiplantae; phylum Streptophyta; class Magnoliopsida; order Poales; family Poaceae; genus Sorghum; species Sorghum bicolor. The sequence continues at coordinate 36,883,928 of NC_012874.2, read as the reverse complement.
TTTGCAGCGTTAAGTCAGGTAAAAGAGTGGAAATGAGTGACAACATGTTGCAGCATTAAGGGGCACTAGTTTTTCGTATTGTAGTGATTCCTTTACCAAGACTATTAATTGCTCTGGTGTATTCTTGTCGAGGGTATCAGTAAGGGGTACCCTCAGCGATGCGCATTATGAGATTGCCCGTACGCAGGTCGAGACCCTCAATTCGACGCTCTAATCTTACGTATGCGCCACCATCGATGGCCGCAACCTCGAAGACGGAAATAGCGTCGAGCGAATCGATCAGGCGTCGAGCGCCGGTTACCGTCGAATACGGAACAGGCTCACGCGAACCGGGGGGCGTCGAGCGCAAGGACGCCGTCCGCCGCCTGACGCGCGCACGCGGGCCGGAGCATTAAATGCGCCTGATGCTTCCCCACCTAACCCACAGGTCACGGGAGGCGTGATAGGGAACAGGCTTTCGTCCCGTCAATCTTTTTGCAGCCTTCCCGCCGAACGACCCAGGGCATGACAGGGCGCGGGAAATAAGGATGGGATGTCTAATCGGGACCCCCTCGAGACGTCTAAAGTCAGCGCTCCGGATATCAGCACAATGTACGGCATCTGACCCTCGACCAGACAGAGATCCTTCCAGGGGACGGGTTGGGCGTCGACTGACTACATCCCAACCACTCCGCCGGATCGTACAAGCGTGCATCCGTCGAACCAATCCAAGACGGCGCGCAGAGCAGAATGCAGGGGCACGCGTGATCATCACCAGGCTATTAAGACGGGACGGCTCGAGGTCATGCCGGTACGGAAGCCTCGAGTAGGTCAGCGCTCCATGCTGCTATCGACTCCTATTCTTACACCTATACATGTACCCTAGGTCCCTCCTTGGAACTATAAAAGGAGGGACTCAGGAATAGAACAGGAGAGATCACGACACAAGACCACGCTCATACGTAGTAGAGCTCCACACTTCATACCACGTTTGTATTCGCCCCTGTACAAGCACTTAGGTGCAAGATAATACAAACTCTCCTCCCCCCGCTGGACGTAGGGCTTTCTCTTGCCCGAACCAGGATAAATCCCTGTGTCTTCTTGCATCACCATCTGGGAAAGGGAGCACGCATACAAATTTACTTGTTAGTGTGACCCCCCGTGGGGAAAACACCGACAGTTGGCGCGCCAGGTAGGGGTCCTGCGTGTTTTTCATCGATTTCCCACTCCTTTCCAGATGGCTACTCTCGCCTCGCCGATTCCGCGCTCCACGGTGATTTGGTTCGGGAGTCTCGAGTTCATGTCTACGGGCTCCGGTTACGACATGATCTTGCTCTCAGTCAGAGGACCAGGAGGAGCCCGCGTTGCGCCAGCACGATTGGGGCCCCGAGACGTCCACACCACCACGCCTCTCCGTCTAAGAAGAGGCGCAGACAGCATCACCGCGGCCCCTCTGCCTCATCACGACCGACAACTCGTGCAAGGCAGGAAGCGGGCCACAGGTGGCAGCGCCGTGCGACGGGGCATCAAGCGCGACGGCTCAGCACCGCACAACGACAGGAGGGGACGCGTCTCGCGCGTTCTCCCCCACCGCTGCTAGGCTACTTCCACACGGGTTGTTCGCCCCAAGAACGGCACTGCCGTTCGGATTGGACAACGCCGCGGCGTCGCTCGCCAGAGCGATATGCCCAAACGCCCAGACGAGCGTTGAAAGACCAATGGTCCCCCCGCGCGGCTCTGACGCGCGGCGGCCGGCGTACGAGCAGCCGGACCTTTCCCGAGTACGAGGCCTCCGTCGTCTAGGTCCTGGACGATACACGGTCACCTCCCTCAGACAGCGATTGCTGGAGGAGGGACGTGAGTGTTTCTACGCCGCCAAACCAGACTCCGACTCCGAGACTGATAGCTACGACCCTACGAGGGAATGCTATCACATCGACGGGGCGGTAGAAACTACCGACGAGACACAGGATGCTGCTGCGGGCGGTCGAGCCCCCGCGGCACGAGAAGACCCCAGGACGCCTGGGAACGGCGGACAGGTCGACCCCCCTCCACAGGAAGACAGAACCGCGCAGCTCGCGCAGTTGCGAGAACTCAAGATGAAGCTCGACGAAGACCGCGAGCGCCTCGTCCTGCTCGAGCAAATCCTTGAGCAAGATCTACCCTACCCGCCGGGCGGAAGTGTCCGCAGACGCGCCCGAGAGGTACATCGACAGATCGTCGGTGACGCAGAGCCAGAGCAACCTGTCAGTCGTTTTCCTCGAGCGGGCCAGAACGTAGTGGCAGCAACGATGCTGCTGCATAACATGCCAGAGCCATCGAACTCCCAGGCTCGACGCATTCGAGATGAGGTACAGACATTGCTCCAGGTGGTGGCGGTTCAACAAGCCGAAAGCTCGGCTTCTCGACGGCGAGGGGCTGCCACTGAGAAGCGCGACGAGCAGCCTCAAAACGAAAAGGAGGTGTCAGTCCATCAGCAACCTCCACCTCGAGGCAGAAAGACCACCCTCATCCTCCCCGTCGACAACCAGCGTCGACACGACGCACGGCATGACATCGAGGAGAATCGACGCCGCCGGTACGGGGACGCGGAAGAGCGCGGTTACAGTGCACATCGCGGTGGCAGGTACGACAGCGACGAAGATCGGGTGGCCCCCGAGCCACCGGGCCCACGGGTTTTCAGCAGGGCGATCCGCAGTACGCCTCTGCCCAGTCCATTTCGACCCCCGACCAGCATCGCGAAATACAACGGCGAAACCAAACCGGAATTATGGTTAGCCGACTTTAGGCTGGCCTGTCAGTTGGGGGGAGCTCGAGGAGACGATCGAGCTATCATCAGGCAACTCCCGCTTTTTCTCTCCGACACCGCCCGTCGATGGCTCGAGGAACTCCCCGCTGATCAGATCCACAACTGGGTTGATCTGGTCAGAATCTTCGAGGGTAACTTCAAAGGGACCTACATACGGCCCGGGAACTCGTGGGACCTCAGCAAGTGCAAACAGAAGTCAGGAGAGACTCTTCGATAGTATGCTCGACGCTTCTCGAAGCAGCGCACTGAGCTGCCGCACATCCCTGACCACGACGTCATCTTGGCGTTCGTCTCGGGCACTACCAGTCGAGACTTGGTGCGGGAATTAGGTCGCAATCGACCTCAGACCGTAGACGGGCTGATGGACATAGTAGCCAACTATGCGGCAGGGGAGGAGGCAGTCGGCGCTTTCTTCGGCTCTGAAGGGAGAAAAGGCAAGCAGCCCGTCGATGAAGATGGGACCCCCAGTCGAGGCCTCAAGAAAAACAAGAAGCAGCAGAAAGAGCGGCGGTTCCACCGGGAAGATTCCGATGACAACCTTGTCGCCGCCATGGATCGAAAGAAACCTCGAGGCCCTCCAGATGGAGGCATCTTCGACAAGATGCTGGAGGAGCCGTGCCCTTATCATAAGGGAAGCGCCAACCACAAGCTCAAGGACTGTCGTATGTTGAAAAAGCATTTCGACGGTCTGGGGTTCAAGAAAGATGTGCGTGACGACTCCAAGAAAGAGAAGGGTGGCAATAAGGAGGACGACAAAGATGACGACGGCTTCCCTGCCGTCCACGACTGCTACATGATTTATGGCGGACCCTCGACTCAGTTAACCACGAGGCAGCGCAAAAGGGAGCGTCGTGAGGTGTTCGCGGCAAGAATGGCGGTGCCCCAGTACCTTAGCTGGTCAAGCACCGCCATTACCTTCGATCGAGACGACCACCCCGACAAGGTAGTTGCCCCAGGCGTCTACCCGCTCGTCGTCGACCCTATCATCGTCAACACCCGTCTCTCAAAGGTGCTGATGGACGGTGGCAGCAGCCTCAACATCGTCTACCTCGAGACCCTCGACCTCCTCAGCATAGATAGAGGAAAGCTCCAGCCAAGCGCCGGCGGTTTCCATGGCGTCGTGCCAGGGAAAAAGGCACTGCCAGTAGGTCGAATCGACTTATCAGTTTGCTTTGGCACGGCGGCCAACTTCAGGAAGGAGACCCTCACCTTCGAGGTGGTGGGGTTCCGAGGCACGTACCACGCCATCATTGGACGCCCGGGCTACGCCAAGTTCATGGCTATACCCAACTATACCTACTTGAAGCTGAAGATGCCAGGTCCCAAAGGCGTCATCACTGTCAGTTCTTCTTTCGAGCACGCGTACGAGTGCGACGTCGAGTGCGTCGAGTACGGGGAGGCGGTCGAGAACTCCACCGAGCTCGTCGCGAAATTCGAGGCCCTGGCCGCTGAGGCTCCAGAGCCTAAGCGCCACGCGGGCAGCTTCGAGGTGGTAGAAGGAACCAAGAAGATCCCGCTCGACCCCAACAACTCCGACGGCAAGGTGCTGACGATCAGCGCCGACCTCGACCCCAAATAGGAAGCTGTGCTCGTCGACTTTCTCCGTGCAAACGCCGACATGTTTGCATGGAGTCCCTCGGACATGCCAGGCATACTGAGGGAAGTCGCCGAGCACTCCTTGGAGATTCGAGCCGGTTCGAAGCCAGTGAAGCAGCGGTTGCGCCGATTCGACGAGGAGAAGCGCAAGGTCATTGGCGAGGAAGTCCAGAAGCTTTTGACGGCCGGATTCATCAAGGAGGTTCATCATCCCGACTGGTTAGCAAACCCTGTATTAGTTAAGAAAAAGAATGGGAAAATGAGGATGTGTGTCGATTATACCAGTCTAAATAAAGCATGTCCAAAAGTTCCTTTTCTATTGCCACGTATTGATCAGATTGTCGATTCTACCGCGGGATGTGAAACCCTTTCTTTCCTTGATGCATATTCTGGTTACCACCAAATAAAAATGAAAGAGTCCGACCAGCTCGCGACCTCTTTCATCACCCCTTTTGGGATGTATTGTTACGTGACCATGCCATTTGGGCTTCGAAACGCGGGAGCCACGTACCAACGTTGCATGCTCCACGTATTTGGCGAACACATAGGGTCGACGGTCGAGGCCTACGTCGACGACATTGTTGTCAAATCGAAGCGGCGAGGAGATCTGATCCAGGACCTCGAAATCGCTTTTAGCTGCTTACGCACCAACCGGATCAAGCTCAATTCCGAGAAATGTGTTTTCGGTGTGCCTCGAGGCATGCTCCTAGGCTACATCGTCTCGCAGCGCGGCATCGAGGCCAACCCCGAGAAAGTCTCGGCCATCACAAGAATGGGGCCGATCCGAGACATCAAGGGCGTGCAGAGAGTCACGGGATGCCTTGCGGCTCTGAGCCGTTTCATCTCGAGACTAGGAGAAAAGGCGTTACCATTGTATCGACTCCTTAAGAAGGTCGAGCGCTTTTCTTGGACCCCCGAGGCCGAGGAAGCGCTCGAAAGACTGAAGAAGACGCTGACCTCGGCGCCAGTCCTGGTTCCGCCTCAACCTGCAGAGCCGCTACTCCTCTACGTTGCATCAACTACCCAGGTCGTCAGTGCGGCAGTGGTAGTTGAAAGACAGGAGGAAGGTCATGCGTTGCCGGTCCAAAGGCCAGTCTATTTCGTCAGCGAGGTGCTTTCGGAGACCAAGGCACGTTACCCCCAAATCCAGAAGCTGATCTACGCCGTAATCCTCGCCCGCCGTAAGCTGCAGCATTACTTCCTTGGTCACCCCATCACGGTGGTTTCGTCTTTCCCTTTGGGTGAGATAATCCAGAGCAAGGAGGCCACGGGAAGAATAGCTAAGTGGTCGGTCGAGCTCATGAGTGAGACCCTCACTTACGCACCTCGGAAGGCCATCAAATCGCAAGCCCTGGTAGACTTCGTCGCGGAATGGACGGACTCCCAGCTTCCTCCGACTCAGGTCCAGGCGGAGCTGTGGACAATGTATTTCGACGGGTCACTCATGAAAACTGGGGCCGAGGCCGGCCTACTGTTCATCTCACCCTTGGGCGTCCACATGAGGTATGTAATCAGGATTCATTTTGCCGCATCTAACAACGTCGTAGAATATGAGGCCCTCGTCAATGGTCTCAAGATCGCTATCGAGTTAGGAGTCCGACGCCTCGACGTCCGAGGTGACTCCCAACTCGTCATCGACCAAGTAATGTAAATGGAAGCGTACTGCAAAGAAGTCCGTCGACTCGAGGACAAATTCTATGGTCTTGAGCTTGTCCATGTCGCCCGACGCTACAACGAGGCAGCCGACGAACTCGCCAAGATCGCATCGACTCGAGGCACGGTGCCACCTGACGCGTTCTCGAGAGATCTCCACGAGCCGTCCGTCGACTTAGGCTCGGGGGCTGGCATCGACGCTGCTCCCGCCCAATCGACTAACACCGTCGACACACTCTTGATGGCGGCTGAAGTAATGGAGGTAGAACGGCAGCCTGGTCGACCGTTCGACTGGCGCACACCGTTCCTCGACTGCCTAGTCCGCGGTGAGCTGCCGGAGGATCGGTCAGAGGCCCGTCGTATCGCTCGACGGGCCAAGTCATATGTGATCTATGGCGAAGATCATGAGCTATATCGACGAAGCCCAACGGGGGTCTTACAGCGCTGCATCACCGTGGAAGAAGGCCGAAAACTCCTCGAGGACCTACACTCGGGGGCTTGCGGCCACCATGCTGCCCCACAGACCCTTGTAGGGAACACTTGATCTCGGACTCAGGGTCGGTGGGGGTGCGCATCATGCAGGCGAGCGCCACCACTCCATCCGCACGCCCCGGCTCTGCCCGGATCGCGGCGAGTGCTCCCGGGAGGAGCCACGCTGGGGTCGGGGGGCCGTACACCGGCAAATCCTCTTCTTGTTTGCCGGGCCCTTGCGGCTCCGGCGGTACTGGCTGGGCCGGACCTTGGGGCGGGGGCTCGAGCAGCCCCTCCTCTTGGCCCCCCTGCTCCTGCTGTTGCTTTTCCTCCTGCTGTTGTTGCTGTTGCTGCGCCTCATATTCCTGCGGCTGCCGCGCCGCCTCGCGCTCCCGCTGTTCATCCTCCTCCCTCTTCTTCTTCTGCTCCTCGAGGGTGCGGAGGCCGGCGGGCCAGGGAGTCGATCCCGCGACGTTGGGGGTCGACGCTTCCTCCTCCATAGGGCGAGCGCCCCCAGACGCTTCATTACCATCGGACGTATCGCTGATGGTGATGGGTTCCCCCTCGACCCCCAATCGAGGGGGCTCGGGGGCTCCCTCTGACGCTTGCGTCTGGGGCGCCTCATCACGAGTCGGCGGCGACGGGGTAGGCGCGGGACGAGACGGAGCCCTCTCGACGCCGGCTGGAGGTTGGGAGCTGGAGGAGCCTACGAAACAAAGGGTAAGGGTCAGACGTTATGATAACCGACACAAGAACATCGCAACGCCCAGAAATAAACTACGAACCTGGTTCCTTGGAGGCGGCACCCGTTTTGAGCCTCTTTGCCATGGATGGTTGGGCCTGCTCAAGGGTCCGCTTTAGCCTGAGAAAAGGTTGGCATATGAGGAAAGGTGGAAGAATGGGAAGACAAAAACCGCAACATCAAAAAGGCTTACCCCACAGGGAGAACGGCTCGCCTCCCGCCACCCCGACCAGTGGGCCTCGAGCCACCCCGCGTCAGGGCTCCAGGCCCCTCGAGGGCAGGCACTGGCCTAGGCGCGTCGGTCCCCGCCTGGCGGGCGCCGGGACTGGCGCTCCTACGGCCGGCATCTCCTTTCTCAGAGGCCGCGGCGCGACCACGAGTTAGTGGCCCCGACGCCTGGGGCCTAGCCAGACCGCTCTCCCTGGGCACCGGGGGAGGGCGCGGTGCGTCTTGGCCCGCCTTGGGCGCGGGAGGGGTGTCGGCCCGGGGGCGACGAGATCCGCTCGGACCCTCCTCTGGCGCCTCCGTCCGGGGGGCGTCGACGTCACCTCGAGGCGGGCCCTCGAGAATCCGATCGAGGCGCGACGCCATCCCCTCAGAGTCGTCGCTGTCCTCGTCGTCATCGTCATCATCGTTAGGGGATTCTTCCTCAGGCTCCCCCCTCTGTCTGGATTTGGCTCGACGCGCCTCTAATGCTTGGCGGTCGAGGTTCTTCTTCTTCTCCCCCTTCTTTGCAGACTCCTTGGCAGACTTTAGCTTTTCGGCAGATTGGCGCCGTTTGTCACGATCGACCTCGTCCTCCTTTACCGGAGGCCTCGAGGACCGGACATCAATCCGACCCTGCCAAAACAAAGGTAGACTTAGAAAAAAGAGAGGGGAGAAAGGAAACCCAGAATCGAGGCTGCGCGCAAGAAGAAAGCGTACCAGATCGATCGAGCCTGCGTCTGGTCTCATGGAGAAGCCGTTAACGTGCTCCGGCTGAAAATCACCGGCAATTGCAGCCCTGACTCGGGCCGCGACTTCGTCGTCCGCCGGAGCCTCGTTGGACATCCGACACGCCTCGAGGTCCCGAGATGAGACGCCAGGGCCCATCTCGTCCATCCTCAACGGTCGAGACATCAAAGGGAGAACTCTCCGGTGATGGACGGCCGAGAGGACGAGAGCGGCGGTCAAACCCTCCTGGCGAAGCTTCTTCAGGGCGTCGAGGAGGGGGTCGAGCCGAGATTGATGAGCTTGGACGACGCCGTATGTCCAGTCCGCTGGACGCTCCATGATCAGACGGCCCGAGTAGGAAGGCAGGTGGTTGTCATCGTTCCGCAGGTAAAACCACTGGGAGTCCCAGCCGGCGTGGTTGGTCGATAACCCTACCGGGATGTACTCTCGCGGCCTGTCCGTCTTCCACGTCTTCTGCACCAGATTGAGGCATCCCGCCCGCACGGGCTTCCTTACGCCCGTGGTTCCGGTGGGGGCATGGAAAAGCTCGCCCCTGTAGAGGTGGAGCCACAGCTCCCAGTGCGGCATCATCCCCAAGTAGCCCTCACACACGGCGGCGAAGACCGCCGCTACGGTGATGGCGTTCGGAGAGAAGTGCTGGAGCTCCACCCCATAATGGAAGCAGAGGGCCCGCATGAAGCGGCTCGGGTGCGCGCCCAGACCGTGGCGGTGGAACTTGGCGAACGACACCACGTAGCCCTCGGGCGGCTGAGGCCCCCTGTGACTCGCCGGCGGCGCGATCCACTCTGGCGACGATAGCGAGGTACGGCGGCGCAGCAGTCCCTCTTTCTCAAGCTCTAACAACCGGCGCTCCGTCATCGACGACGGGCGCCAGTCGTCGGCGGCGACGAGTCTTACAGGCATCTCGGCTGGAGGGACGGTGGATTCACTACAGCTCGAGGAGGCGTGTGCGCGTGAGACGGCGAGAAAGCAAAGGCAACGAGAGAATAAAAGCGAGAAGGCGGAAGGGAGAGGAACGGCGGCGACGCCACGACTTATTTATAGGCAGCAGTCCGCCAACGGACAGATCCGAGAAATAAGGTAACTCCCTCCCTTAAATGCGCCACCTAATCGTCTCTTTCCCACGCAGGCATGGCGCCCCAAATTCCACGCCGACACAGTGTCGTAACGTCACCCGCCTAAAAAGGCGCGCCCAACGGGCAGAAAGGCGAACCGCCACGGCCACTTCCTTCCCTCGTAAGCCAAGGGACGTACCCGCGAGAGTCTCGAGAGGTCGATGGCTGGCCCGCCGAAAGGGTTCGACAGCCGATCTCGAGCGCCAGAGTCAGGGATCCCCAGCGAGCGGTCGAAGATCGAGGCCCGCCTCGAGGACTCGCTGGCGATGTTCAAGGTAGGGTCGAGACAGTCGAGAGGAATCCCCCCGACGGGAGGCATCGAGCCGCCGGTCTCTATCGAATGAGACTAGTATCCCCGACCACGTCGATCCCGCTTTATGAGAACGCCTCCGGGCTACAGCTGACCCCCTCGAAAGGGGCACAGGTTCTCACTTGGACTACCCGCCAGGAACTCAATTTGGGGTGGAAGACGCTCGCTCTATCGAGAGTACGTCGAAACCCCCGGGCAAAACGAGCCAGTCAGAACCTTCCACCACTGGTGTCGAAAGCGCTTCTGCGAATTAGACAACATAACCCTCGAAGGAGTCAAAAACTCCTCCGAGGGCTCGGGGGCTACCCCCGTGGGGTCGCTCGCGCGCCCCCACGGAAATTCGACCGCAAAACAAAGCCTCCACTCGAGCGCTAGCGCTCAAATGGAGGCTCGGGGGCTACTGTCGAGGGTATCAGTAAGGGGTACCTCAGCGATGCGCATTATGAGATTGCCCGTACGCAGGTCGAGACCCTCAATTCGACGCTCTAATCTTACGTATGCGCCGCCATCGACGGCCACAACCTCGAAGACGGAAATAGCGTCGAGCGAATCGATCAGGCGTCGAGCGCCGGTTACCGTCGAATACGGAACAGGCTCACGCGAACCGGGGGGCGTCGAGCGCAAGGACGCCGTCCGCCGCCTGACGCGCGCACGCGGGCCGGAGCATTAAATGCGCCTGATGCTTCCCCACCTAACACACAGGTCACGGGAGGCGTGATAGGGAACAGGCTTCCGTTCCATCAATCTTTTTGCAGCCTTCCCGCCGAACGACCCAGGGCATGACAGGGCGCGGGAAATAAGGATGGGACGTCTAATCGGGACCCCCTCGAGACGTCTAAAGTCAGCGCTCCGGATATCAGCACAATGTACGGCATCTGACCCTCGACCAGACAGAGATCCTTCCAGGGGACGGGTTGGGCGTCGACTGACTACATCCCAACCACTCCGCCGGATTTGCCGCCGGATCGTACAAGCGTGCATCCGTCGAACCAATCCAAGACGGCGCGCAGAGCAGAATGCAGGGGCACGCGTGATCATCACCAGGCTATTAAGACGGGACGGCTCGAGGTCATGCCGGTACGGAAGCCTCGAGTAGGTCAGCGCTCCATGCTGCTATCGACTCATATTCTTACACCTATACATGTACCCTAGGTCCCTCCTTGGAACTATAAAAGGAGGGACTCAGGAATAGAACAGGAGAGATCGCGACACAAGACCACGCTCATACGTAGTAGAGCTCCACACTTCATACCACGCTTGTATTTGCCCCTGTACAAGCACTTAGGTGCAAGATAATACAAACTCTCCTCCCCCCGCTGGACGTAGGGCTTTCTCTTGCCCGAACCAGGATAAATCCCTGTGTCTTCTTGCATCACCATCTGGGAAAGGGAGCACGCATACAAATTTACTTGTTAGTGTGACCCCCCGTGGGGAAAACACCGACAATTCTCTTGGGTTAATCTGTGAGAGCCACTCGTTGAGTAACATATCATGATTAACTTGTAGGCTGTTAATTTATCGCTCTTTCTTTTGTTGGAACATGCTTCTTTGTCCTACTGCTCATAATTTCTACCCAAACTTGTGAATAATGATTTTAGTGGTCTGACTATTAGGCTGTTGCTGCTGCAAGAATGAAGGGAGAATATCCTCAAAGAATTGGGCAGCCTGAATGTCAAGTGAGATTCCTTGCTTCTAGTTTTCCCTCTCTGTTTCTTTAGACAATGCAAAACATGATTGTTTTTTTATATCCACTTGTGCCTGCTCAGGAGGACCTGCCATGAATTGTTACTTGAGATGTCTACTTTAAGACTTCAGATCACTATTTTTGTTTTAATGTCGTTTAACTGTCATTGTCTTCTTGTGCTTGAAGCTCGTACAGCTTCATATTGATAGGTCTTCGCTGAAGGTTTTCAGTCAAATGAATATATATAACACTAATAATACAGCATATGGTTCTAGAGTATGAGTTGTTATAGTTGAGCTTGATATCTGTTAGTATTAATTAATTTCATGTTGTTTCTTGGGGTTGCATAAATGGCGCTTATTGTGCTTTTCAATGCATTTGTCATTCCATTTTGGTCCATGCATGAGTATAGTTGTAACCTTTTAAATGAGGTCACATAACATTCTCTCAATTGAAACTCTGACTGACATTGTTACCTGTACATTGTTCTTTAGCGAGTTTGCATTTTAATCCAAGTGTCAGTTGATTTAGGTTAATAAAATTAATTGTGCATGCCCATGTTACAACTATATTTTGCTTGCCTGAATGACCTGAAATTTTGTAATTAAGTTGCCCATACATTTTTTCTCCTTTTCTTTTCTGTGTTAGCATATCATTTTTTTTAAAGTGTGGTTACATTATTGGTGAATTTGCATTTTTATTGTTTTCATATCCCCCCCCCCTTTTTAGTACTACCTGAAGACTGGCACATGCAAGTTTGGAGCAACTTGCAAGTTTCACCATCCCCGAGAAAAGGCTGCAATGGCAACTCGAGTTCAGTTGAATGAACTGGGCTACCCACTCCGCGCGGTTTGTTCTGAATTTCTATTACGATTCGCAATGTTTCATGATATGGATGCATAGTGTGGTGCCACATTTCTATGCAACTTTTTTGCAAGATTTGCGTCGTTTACTTGAATTTTATTACTGCAGAATGAAAAGGAGTGTGCTTATTATTTAAGAACAGGGCAGTGCAAGTTCGGAAGCACATGTAAGTTTCACCATCCACAACCATCCACCATGATGGTTGCTGTACGTGGCTCTGTTTATTCACCTGGACAGTCTGCAACTTCTCCTGGCCAGCATGCTTACCAAGGGGCTGTAACAAGCTGGCCCTTGTCGAGATCTGCTTCTTTCATTGCAAGTCCAAGGTGGCCAGGTCATTCAAGCTATGCACAAGTGATTGTTCCTCCTGGGCTTGTTCAGGTCCCAGGGTGGAGTCCTTATACTGTATGTTCCCCTGACCTCTGTTTCACTTTTTACATAGCCTAACAAGTTCATATTTCATCGCCTTATTACATGGCACTTAACCGTTTGTTTATCATGAATGTTGTGAAAGATTGCGACCTTGTTTGTAGTAAAAAAAAACTTCGATTACTGAACTGATTTTAACAAGGCAGTTAACCCAAGACATTTGGCTACAGTTTTCTTTGTTTTTCTTGGTTCCTTTTATTGTCCTTTATTTAGCTACGGAAATAAGGGTAATTTTGTTTATCCATTAGCTATCAAAATTCTTGTGTTCCCATTAACTGTTTGATGGTTTTTAATGTGTGAAAGTTCCAGGATTACAATTGATTATCTGAAGGTTTAATTTTTTTGAGTCCAACCTGATTTGGCATGGAGGCGGCGTAAATTTGGCTACTCTTTTTTATGCATCTACATCTACACATAAAAAGCACACCTTCCTTTCCATTCTCTCCTTAATTCATCAACTTGAAGCATGTCCAGCTAATCAACAGTATGTAATGGGCTTACTAATATCATGTCCTTCCTTTGATGCATGGTGGGCAAGCACAAATTCTGGTAGTTGATGACCAAACTAAAAAAGGTCTGAATTCCATCATCATTCTGGGAGCTTGGTCTATTTGGAATCACCACAATTGTGTGTTTGATGGGATTCAACTGAGCCTAAATAGTGTTCTGGTTTCGGTTAAAGATGAGGTTCTCCTTTGGAGTTTGGCCAGAGCTCGGGGAATATCCAATCTCCTTGCTCTAGAGCCAGCCAATGTGTGATTTTCTCTCTAGTGGTCTTGGGTCAAGTTTTGACAAGTGAGAGAGAGAGAGAGAGATACACCTTTAGATATAAAAAGGTGTGTATGTGTGTGGCTGTATGGGGTTTCTAAATCCACTCCTTTACTGATCTTAATATAATGATATGCAGCTCTCCTGCGTGTTCGAAAAAAAAAATCATGTCCTTTCTTCTTTCAACAAATAAAAATGTTAATTTGCCCCCTAACTACCATCACATCACCTAACTATGAATACTAATGCTATCAACGTATCCTCCTAATCACCAAACATCGCATTATTTAGAACATGCATCTCTTGTGTACGGTTGCTTGTGATCATAATTTCTGAGGTAGCATTACCCTGATTGTTACCTAATATTTTCGTCATGCTATGTGTTATATACTTATATTATTCATTTCATTTGACCTGAGCACTTGTGGTGATTATGGTGCCCTACTTTTATGGTAACCATAATTGAAAAAACCTAACTGCACTCTTGTATTGATCCACGCATACATTGTTTTAATATTAGTGATAAAAGTTCACCCATGTGGACACTATAATGAGGCATAAAATTGTTACCATGATGTGCAGAGTCAAATTTAACCATGATGTGCAGTGTCAAATTTAACCATGATTTTAAAACTGTAAATAATTAGTCATGTGTATGTTATTCTCTGCCTTTGATGTTATTGAGGGTAGGTATCCAGGGCTGACTAATTGAGCTTGCGCACCCATGTTAGATGTCATTACTGTGATGTTTCATTTCTAGAACACAAATCACATCTTAATCTAGAAATATTCCATGTTGAAAAACTAATCTAGAGGGATTCCTAATTCATGGCTATTTTGTTATAAAACTTGGCATCTTGATAAGGATCATTGTCTTTTTTGTGTGAAATTTTAGTTTATTTTCTTCATCATGCTCATGCTGGTCTGGCTGCCTAGGGTAATGAGCTCATAGCTTGTACTTGGAATAGGAATTATCTATAAGTCTTCTTGAAAGTTACTGGCTGCTTGAATCATATTTGTAGTTTCCACGTAACTTATGTCATTAGTTTTTTTTTTAAAAAAAAAAAAAAATTGTAGGCACAGATTGGTTCTTCATCCTCGGATGACCAACAACGGACACCCGGAGCTGCCCAATACTATACTGGCTCACGCCAGAGTGGAACAGCTGGCATAGGCGATCAAGGAATGTTTTCATCCTACCAAGCAGGTTCTGTTCCCGTTGGACTTTATGCAGTACAGAGGGAGAATGTATTTCCAGAGAGACCTGACCAACCTGAATGTCAGTTCTATATGAAGACCGGAGACTGCAAGTTTGGTGCTGTATGCAAGTTCCATCATCCTAGGGAGCGAATAATTCCTACTCCCAATTGTGCACTGAGTCCATTAGGCCTACCCTTGCGCCCGGTAAGAGTTAGTATACATGTCTTTAAGTATGCTCTCTCAGATGTGTATTGCAACTTTTTGGGTAGATTTGTCTAGCTATCTTGGCTTTGCCTTTTTAATCTAACTAAAGCAGATTGCTTCTTGGGTTAACGAAAGCTTGTCGGAGTATTGGTATTGACATGGCAATGGTTATCCAAAAGATCTAAAGATATTCTAGTAACCTTAGGAAGAATGGAAGAACGACACTCCCTTAGTGGCAATAGCTATATATAGAGAGAGCCTCGTGGGCCATATGGGCCTATAGTAGATGTACAGTTAACAACCCCACTTTCAAACTCAAGGTGGACATGGAGGATTTGAAGCATTGAGTTTGATCAAGTGAAGCCGCCACCGCTCTCTAGTCTGTGCTTTAGTGAAAAGGTCGGTCAACTGCATCTCTGAGGGCACATACTGAATAATTGTTTTTTTTTAATGGCAATGAGATGGAGTAAAGAAGGTCGATGCCGATATGCTTTGTTAATTCACACTTCACAGAGAAGATGTGTGGCGACATCACAAAAAATACCAAAATCGGCCAACAACCATTGAAGCCATAAGTAGTAGTAGTAGCAGCAGCAGCAGCAGCAAGTGCTCGAGTTCTTCCTCTATACTACAACGAGGCATCCAGAGTACTAGAGTAGAGTCTGAGTAAGCATAAAGCTGAGGCGGACTATCACGAGCATAGAATAAACTTTGAGTTGATGTCTCCATAAGTATTGCAGCGTGCGAAGTAAATTTCCAAAATGAATGGGAGTCTGATTGTGGACTGCATGAGCAATATCAGGCTGGGTAACAGTGAGATAAACAAGGCTGCCCACAATATGCCAATATCGAGAGGGATCCTCAAGAGGTGCTTCATCAGTGGGATGAAGCTGCAAGCGAAGATCCATAGGTGTGGCAACTAATACCTGAAACGAGCAATAAGATCATGTATGTATTTGGACTGAGAAAGATAATATCCCTTTGGAGAGTACAAAATCTCAACCCCTTAGAACTCGAGGACCAAATCAGACATTTTTGCTCACTAAATTGCTTCTTCATATGAGAAATGTGCTCTGCATAACTGCATCCTCTCCCATAATAACATATCATCGACGTATAGAAAAAGAAGCAAAATGCCTCCATGAGGAGAGATATGAATTAATAAAGCTGCAGCGGCCCAAACAGCGCTTGTCCTTGGTGCGGAACATGGTAGCCTCACTCTAGGTGGCTGTGGTGGCGGTTTCTTGCTCATTGGCGATGGCCACAATGACCCCGAGGCGGTGGGATTCGAAGGAGAGGAACTGATCCTCACGCCTCACGACATCAAGCTTCCCCTACAGGCTGCGCTTCGCCACACGGAGGCCCTTGATCTCAACCGCCACATTCTGGAGTTTGGCGTGCTGTCCCCGCTGTTGGTGGCAAACACGGAGTCTGCCGCGGCGTCAGCGGTGGTGGAGGTGGCGATAATCTCTTAGCCATTGTCTGTCGGGTGCCCTCCTCTCTTCTCGGTGTGACGCAGACCGCTGACCACCTTGCAAGCCAGCGCAGGCGCACCTCTGTTTTTCTCAGCGTGATGAGTGGTGACTGTTATTGTGGCTAGGTCACCCAATTGGATGGGGTTGGGCGCGGGCTTTTAGCTAGACAGGTTGGATGTGGAGAACAGGTGCTGTCGGCTGCTGAGGTGGTGTGGTCTCTTTGTGACGTCAGCCCATTTGAAGCACGTGAGACAGGCAGTGGCAGACCGCACCGAATAAAAAAACTGAAATGAGAACGTGGGTGGATTAGATTAGATGAGTCTAACCCTAACGGCCTAACCCTCATCCTTGGCTGTGATACCATGTTACTAACCTTAGAAAGAGTGGAAGAATGATGCACCATCAGTGGAGATAGCCTATATATAGAGAGAGCCTCATGGGCCTGTAGTAGATGTACACTTGTCAATTCTTTGGTGTAAAATTCAATTGCTTAAGAGGTGTTTGCAGAAATTGTAATCCAGGGGTGTCATGTCCCAATAGTTATAGCTCCTGGTTCTCTTCTATATCTTGATTTTAGAGGAACTAGTGACTGCTAAACAGAATTCTTGCCTGGGGCTATACAGCTGTCCCAAGAGCCAATCCTGAATGAGATGTTGTTTTGCAACGTATACTCTTAACGGAATGCTGCTGATTGAGTTGGCCTTAAATTAGGATCAGTATGGTATTAATTTCATACAGCAGTTGCTATTTTTTTAATGATTCTTGGTCAATTCATTGCATGATGGCTTACTTCCTTGATCTGGCTGCGGTTTGCCTGATAATTTTTGTTTATTCTCTGTTCTGTTTCACTCATGATATGCAAAACTACTATCACACAGTTAAGCTGAACATGATCCACTTTTGTCCACACATTATTTTACTATCTGGTAAATACATGCTTGAGGAGCAGTTTTTTCTACTATACATACATGTTGCTTAAACATCTGTTTTTCTGCTTACAGGGAGAACCAATATGCAGTTTCTATAATCGCTATGGCATGTGCAAGTTTGGTCCAAATTGCAAATTCGATCATCCAATGGGAAGTGCTATGTATGGCCATGCTTCATCGCCAACTAGTGAGGCCCCAACTTCTCTGCGTATGCTGGCACATGTACCATCGCATCCAGAAGTATCACCTGACAGTGGCTCGGGAAGGTCTAGGAGGATTGCCCATTCTGATTCCCAGCAAATACCCTCTGTTGAAAGGAGCACTGAGAGAGAGGCGTCCTAAGCCATCCTCGGTGTTTTCGTTCATGCTGCCTCCCATTCTTGACTGGAGTAATTATCTGCAACAACATTTGAGGATCCGAAGCTGTACAGGTCTTTTGCCTCACCTTTGAGCTTTACATACCGGAGCTTGCTTCAACATGTATTGCATTCAGGCAGGAAAAAGTTCTTGCCTGTTCGGGATGCTCATTTGCCCCCCATTGAAAACGGGAACAAACCTACCTTATTTAAACATATGTATGGAACCAACTCACACCTCTGGACATTCAAACCCATTCGAGTAATGTGCCCTGGTCCCGGTGTTGTAGTTATAGAGGCTGTGTTTCGATGGACAATGCTTTTGCGAAACTGACTGGGGATGCGCAAGCATAACCTCTTTTGTTAATTATTATCTCGTTTTTTCTTAGTATTTCTCTTTTCATAAGGGCAACCCCGCGCAATCTGAAAGTGTGCGTGTTGAAGATTGGGAAATAATAGGTTGCCATCATATGCTCTGTATTACCCATCATATTTAAACTCGGTTACTTGAGAGCCATTTTATCTGGGTGGTTCTGGCTTAGTCGGTTAATTTGCCTGGAGATTTTGATTCTATATCCTGTACAAACTGCTCTTGGTGCTAATAATAAAGTGATGGTAGAGTTTGATCCTGGACCAGTGGCAACTTGTCCGACCATAATATTTTGTTAAGTTCACACCCATTTCTACCAAAAGCAAATAGACTTGGGCCTTGTTTATAGTTCACCACGAAATCTAAAAAGTTTTCAAGATTCCCTATCACATCGAATTTTGCGGTAGATGCATAAAGCATTAAATGTAGACGAAAATAAAAATTAATTACACAGTTTGACTGTAAATCTCGAGACGAATCTTTTGACCCTAATTAGTCTATGATTGGAGAATATTTACCACAAATAAACGAAAGTGCTACCGTAGTGAAATCTAAAAAATTTTCATATGTAAACAAGGCCTTGGTTAGACACTGCACTGACCACTGGGTGCCTACGCTGCACCAGCGCTTCTTTTTATAATTTTATCCACCAATGGCAGATGGCTCCTGTTACTCAGTTAACTGCCCTGCCGTCCAGCCACTAAGGCCTCTTTTAGATCCTAAAAGTTTTTTGCATTTTAATACTGTAGTACTTTCGTTTGTATTTAGCAATTATTGTTCAACTATAAACTACTAGGCTCAAAAGATTCCTCTCGTGATTTCTAACATAACTGTACAATTAATTATTTTTTAATCTATATTTAGTACTCCATATATGTACCGTAAAATTTGATGTGATAGAAATTTTGAAAAAATTTTGAATTCTGAAGGGAACTAAACAAAGCCTAACTATGCCCTATCGGAATTCTTTTATTTTTAACCCTTTATAAACTATTTTCGAATTTGACGCCAATCTTTTTTTAAACTAACCTTTTTTGGCCGTGCCACCATGCATGGTGCGGCATTATAACCCTACCGCGCCATGCATGGTGGCGCGGCAGGGGCGGCCATGTGGCACTGGTGGTCACCCTGGCGGCTGACGTGGCGGCCCTACCACGCCACGGGCTATGGCGCGGCAATGCTGCGCCCTAGATCGAAAATAGTTTGTAAAAAGGTTAAAAAAAAAAATCCCCTGTTGCAGGAGCAACGAAGCTACATCAATTTAGAAAAAATTGCACTTACCTTATGGTGCATAGACCTATATTATAAGAGAGTGTATACGGTGGAATTTTAATTAGAATCATTTGTTTTTCATTTCTACGGGGTGATTTGCACCCCTAATGACACATACCTTGCCCCTGGCCTCAGCCAACACAGTTGTGATTACTTAGAATAATATTTTTCTGCCATAACAAATCAGCATTAGCTTTTTTTTCCAGCCATCAGAAGGGTGGGGCGAAAAGCTCGTAGCTCGGTAGCTCGCTTGACTTGGCTCGTTAGTGGCTCGACTCGGCTCGTTTATACCTTTCAACAAGCTGAGCCAACATTTTAGCTCGTTTAGTTAATGAGCTGGCTCACGAGCGTAATGAGCCAATGATATTGACATTGAACTCATATTTATTCTGTAGTGTTGCACTTTACAACTGGATGATGATAGGCCTAGACCCTATAAACATGGGATTAGTACAACTCTATCATTTTATTTTTAATAAATATATGGATAATTAATAATAGATTATGGATGCATTATGTATGGTATGGAGTATGGACCATAAATGTATGGTGTAATACTATATTATATTGTTATACTTGTATATATGTTAGCATGGACTGAATTTTTTGTTGATCTAAGACTTATGGATGTGTTGCTTTTGCATTATTAATATTCTAAAGCTTCAAATAAATACATATCTATTATTTGTTTAGATCTTGCTGGCGAGATAAATAACTCAACTCGAGCTCGTAAACAAGCCGAGCCGAGCTGGCTCAGCTTGTTATCTTAACGATCCGAGCCGAGCTGGCTCGTTATCCGGCCCTAGTTGTGGTACCCATTGTAGCTCTAACCACCGCCCTCATGCACCACCAATGGCCGTCGGCACTTGGTTCTTTTCCCTACACCGTTGACCACACGCCAAGAGAACAAAGTCTGGTCAATTACCGCTGCCCGCCAAGATGTATGTTAGATAAACATGTTACTAGTATATTATATGTGCTAACGTTAAGATAAAAAAAGATAAAATTTGAAAAAAGTAAGACGAACAAGAGATTCATTAGCATGTCTTGTATATTGTATAACAAAATAAATTTTGTCATGTCACGTGGTTCACTGATTCAAAGCTGACGGTGCAACCATAAGCTCTGATTACCACTTGATGTGAACTAGGGTTCCTCATCTTCTAAGAGGTTCTAGTAACTATCGATTTGGTGGAGTCGAATCACAATTCGATCCGTCTCCTAAACCACATGTCTTGAATCCCGCAATTGCAGCACCATGTCTCCTTAGGTTATTATTGACGGTAATTAACTCAAACTTTTAACCGGCAGTTAACCTAGGAAGAGATCTGAAATATTATATAAAGTAGGGTTATAGGGATTTATTCTAATGAGTTTCACGAGTTGTGTTGTTCTCACCTGCCTTAGAGAATATTCAATATTTTTACCATATGAAAGTATCTCAAGTGAAGAATCTGATCACACATTGCAAAGAGCTCGTCGAGATGACATATCATTTGGTATATTCGGAGCACCGGAGAGAAAGTCCTCGATGGCTACGACGCGGAAGACTCTAGAAGACCCTAGAACCATCATCATCACAAGATCAGGGATTAAACCGACAATATTCCACAACTCTATAAAATAATATTGTCTTGGGATTTATCCAAAAGCTAGGAAAGGAAGAATCCATCCACGATATGATACATTGCGCAAACGAATCGGAAACTAGCACTAGAAGGATGTAGAAGACACCAGAAGGCACGAGAACGAAGCGGAGGACTAGAGGCCGCTAGGTGGGGCCCACTAGCCCCACATGCTAGGTCGGCCGGCCTATTCCTCTGCCAAGTGGGCTCTCTTTCATGTGACGGCCTCTGTCGGTGTTTTGACCTCGGGGGGTAACACCAACGAGTGAATTTGTGTGCGTGCTCTCTTTTCTAGATGGTTATGCGAGAATGACACAAAGATTTATCCTAGTTCAGGCAAAAGAAGGTCCTACGTCTAGCGGGTGGGAGAGAACGTGTATTATCTCGCACCTAAGTGCTTGTACAGGGGTGAATACAAGTGAATGGGGCCAAGAGCTCTAAGTCCTCGGCCGGATATGGTGTTGTGTGTGTTGTGTTCTATGAGTGTCCCTGTTTGATATCATCCTTTGCGTCCCCTTTTATAGTTTCAAAGGGAGGCCTAGGTTACAATACGTAGGTGTTTGAGTAGAGCTTCATAGGGGTATGGCGCTGACCTACTCGAGGCCTCCGTACCGGCGTGGCCTCGAGCCGTCTTGTTACAGGGTACTTCGGTGATGATGGCGCGTGCGTTCCCTAAGTTCAACCCCCGTACATCGTATGGTATTGGCTTGGGTGCGTGCATGCCTATACGTCATGACAGTCGCCATGCCCGGAGTGGTTGAAGCGCTGACTTCTATCGCTCGATCCTTCCCTGGGAAGTAGTGTGGCTGTTCGAGGGTCAGGCGACATGGGCGGCCTTGTTATGCTGAGCGCTGACCTTGAACGCCTCGAGGTGTGCCGTGATGGGATGTTACACATGCCGCACTATGCCGAGCTGTACCTTTCTCCAATCTTGAGGATAAAGTTGCAATAAGTGGGGATTTGACGGATGGTTATTCTCCTATCACGCTTCCCGTGACTGTCGGGTTAGGTGGGAGCATGGCAGTCGCATTAAATGCTCTGGCTCCCGTACCCACGATAGGCAGCGAGGAGCGCTTTTGCGCTCGAGGCTTACCGATTCGCTCGACACTCTTTCTGTAATCGATGGCCGCGGGCTATCAAGCTCTTGATCGCTCGCTCAACCGTATTCCATATTCGAGGCTGCGGTCGACACCGTGCCCTGATTCAAGCCGCGACTTTGGTGATCCTGTATTTATGCTGGACCGTCAAGCTTGAGCCTCGAATTACTCGTGTATCTTTTTATTCTGAGAGTTGGCTGGGGTATCCCCTATTGATATCCTCAACAGTAGCCCCTGAGCCCCTGCTCGAGCACTTGTGCTCGATAAGGGGTTCTTCTAATGGTCGAGTTTCCGTGGGGGTCACACGAGCGACCCCCGCGGGGGTAGCCCCCGAGGCCTTGAAGGAGTCTTGGACTCCTTCGAGGGCTGTATTGCTTTTTTAGATGTGACCGCTCCCAATTTCTCTTTTCACTGAAGGGCGTTCGTTCTGGAAGGGAACCTCCGACCCTCGTTGGCCGGTTTTACCCCTTTGAGGCTAGGAGCGTGACGTACTCCCGATGGAGCGAGCATCATCGTCCTGGGTGAGCTATTATCGTGTAATCCAAGCGAGAACCCATGCCCCATTCGATGGGGTTGGCTGCAGCCCAGAGGCGTCCTCATTAAAGCCAGGCTAGTGTGGTCGTGGATACTGGTCTCGTTCGATAGAGTCCAGCGGCTCGACGCCTCCCTCCGTGGGGATTCCTCTCGACCTTCTTGCTCCTGCCTCGGATACTCCCAGCGAGTCCTCGAGGCATGCCTCGTTTCGACCTCTCGCTGGGTGCCCCTGACTCGGGTACTCGAGGGCGACTGTCAAACCCATCCGGTGGGTCAGTCTACGCTCCCTCGAGGTTCTTACGGCGGCGTGTGCCCATCTTACCTTGCGACGGAAGGAAGAGTTATGGCGGTTCGCTTTCTTGCCCATTGGGCGCGCCTTTTTAGGAGGGAGTCGTTGCGGCGCTGTTCTGTTGGCGGAATCCATAATGTCCTACCAGAGAGAAATAGGACCATTAGGCGGCACATTCATTGAGGAGGTTACCGCGATTGTTGGATCTTCCTGTTGCGGGGTGCTTATAAATATCAGAGCTCCGCCTAGCTGTTGTCCCTTCCGCATTCCACCATTGCCATTGCTCTTGTTCCCCTGCACTTCCCTGCGCACCTGTGGCACAACACATTCTTGAGTAGAGAGATTCGTAGAGTCGTCTTCCACCACCCAGCAAGATGCCAGTGAGGCTCATTGCCGTCGTCGAGTGGCACCTGTCGACCATGACGGAGTGTTGGTTACGGGATTTGGAGAAGGAGGGGCTCCTACGCCCCTGTGTTTCCTCGACACGGCCCGAGTGGATCACGCCGCCGGCGGAGCATCGAGAACCAAACCTGCTGGAGGGTTATGTCATCTCCTTTGCCAAGTTCCACCGCCACGGGCTCGGATCTCCTCCGAGCCACTTCATGAGGGCGCTCTACCACCACTACGGCGTCTAGCTCAAACATTTTCCCCCAATGCTATCTCCGCCACGGCGATCTTTGCCGCGGTGTGTGAGGGCTACTTGGGGGTGATGCCGCACTGGGACTTGTGGCTCCACCTCTACCGGGGTGAGCTATTTCGTGCTCCTGGTGGGGCCGCTGGGGTGAGGAAGCTGGTGCGAGTCGGCTGCCTCAACCTAGTCCAGAAGATGGGCCATGCGGCAGAGCCTCGAGAGTACATCCCCATTGGGCTGACGTCCAACCATGCCCAGTGGGTCTCTCAGTGGTTTTATCTCCGCAACGACGACGGCCTCTTCCCTGTCTACACCAAGTGGTTGATCTTGGAGCGCCTAGACAATTGGAACTACGGCGCCGTCAAGACTCTTCAGGCCTGGCTTTCACCCCCTTCTTGATGCTCTGAGGCGGCTATGCGAGGAGGGCTTGACCGCCACACTCGTTCACTCAGCGGTCCACCATCGACGGGTACTCCCGTTGATGTCTCGACCGCTAAGAATGGATAAGATGGGCCCTCGTGTTCCACTACGGGACCTCGAGGCGTGCCGAATGTTTAATGAAGTGCCCCGAGGAGGTCGCTGCCAGGGTTAGGGCGGCTATTTCGGGTGATTTTCAGCCGGAGCAGGTGAACGACTTCCCCATGAAGCCCGAGGAAGTATACTACGATCTGGTAAGCCCCTCGAGTTATGGTCATTCGACCCTTGTTGTTGGTTTCGTTGTTTTCTTTCTATTTTTCTTGAGACTTGTACCTGTTTTGCCAGGGGGCGATTGACGCGTGGTCCTCTAAGCCTCCGGTGAAGGAGGACGACGCCGAGCGTGAAAAAAGGCGCGCCTCTGTAGAGAAGCACAAGTCTATGCGAGACATGGAGAAGAAGAAGGAGAAGAGGAAGAACCTCGAGCGGTAGGTGTTGGCATTTCTTAGCGTCACTACTAAAGATAGACTATAAATCCATCATTAGCAATGGCACCAGAAATGTCGGGTGTTGGTATACAATAACTATCGTTATGTCAGAGAGATAACCCAATGCCTTTAACGGAGCCGGCCTTAGCAGTGCAGTCTGGTAACAATAATTAGGAATACCAGATTGGCCATCCTAACCATCCTTACTTACGATATGCAAAGCTGTAGCACGGTGCTAGATAAATGCACAGAGTTTACAATCTTAAGTAACGGTACTTAGGTACGCCAATCAATAATTCATGAATATAAAGAATAAAACTGCAAGCGAATAGAACTATCATTGTAGCATTTCAACCCGTGAGTATTCAAGGGTTATCGTATTTAATCCGGTAGGAGGCGTAACAAATGCATCTAGCTTGGTTTGTAGCATGATCACTTATTGAGATGCATAGGTAGCCATAGTCTAATCAGGGGTCGGCGGGCGCTTAAAATATGGATAGTGGACACACTCATCGGGGCAACCTCAAGGAATAAAGAGAAAATAAGGAAATAAAAGAAATAAAGAACAACTACTTGAGCCGGCATTGATCTTATATAACTATGCAAAGAATTGTTAGTAGAACATCTAATCAATATAACTAGAGTTAGAACTAAGTCTGAGGCTCTGGGGAGATCCCCGCAGCTAGACATCCAGCCGATAGGGACTTTACAGAACTCCTACCGGAATACCTGATCGTGGGGGAATACTAGGGATGACAGGGCTGTCACTACCATACCACCTACCCCTCTACCCGAAAGATACCCACGCATCCGCTGATCTCCGCATACTCGAGCACCTCGCCCATGTAATTGGAAACGCCTCCTAGCCTCCCGGGACCCCAACCCTTCGGATTGACAGGCTCAGCTAAGAGTGGCCATCACAGCCCAACGAACCGTTACCCCAATCTTAATCCTTTGTCTATTCATACTAATTCGATGAACAATGAAGAACAAGGATGAACACATCAAGAACATAGCACAAGGACTAAGAACTAGTTCATATACTATGAACAAGATATGAACGTAACTATACTCTAATTCAATTGCATAATCATATAAATAAGATAAGAACTTGCTCATGGAGGAGAACTGAATTGTATTCATACCAAGAAGCTCTAAGATCCTCCAAGGAGACAAGCTCTCCTTGCTAGCTTTGTCTTGCTCTACTACTGAATCTAAACTAAAGAACAAGTGTAGAGATGTGAGGTGTATTGCTCCAAAATGATGGTGTGTGTGTTGAATGGTGTGGAGCCATCTATTTATAGCCCAACAAGGATGGTTCATGGCGATCTAAATTTGGTAGGAGGTGAAACCGTCCTATGCATGCGGCCATGCAACCGCCTAAAAAAGGTGGGACCGAGCTACCACCACGGGGGGTGCGGCCGCACCACTGGTGGGCCCCCCTGGCCACCGCCTTCGCGTGGTCGGTTCGTCTCTAGGCCTTGATCCTTCCCGTGGTTACGGATGGATCCAGTTCGGTGTTTTGGTGGGCTTTTCCATTTATCTTTGATTTACGCCTTTTCTGAATACGCTTTCTTGAAGTGCGCTTTCTCGTGTCTTTTGCGCCTTTCCACGTGTCATACCTGAAATTGATATTTGCAACAAAACTTGTGGAAAGGTTAGTTCAAAGCCCTACTATCTATTTATTTTATTTATTAAAATGATGTTTACAATTATAAGATAAGGGGTACCAACAACTCCCCCACACTTGGTCCTTTGCTCGTCCTCCAGTGAAGGCACTAAAGACTAAATGGGTTCATCTTCCTTGTCAAAAGAATCTGCATACAGGTTATTCCCAGCTTCACTTAGATTTATGAACTTCAAAGTGTCTACCAAGATATCTTGGGTAATTGAAACATGGAACAACCTGGATTCAAATCCTCTTACATAGTCCATGCGCAGGAACTTGGGGTTTTGCAAGATTTTGAAAAATAAAGGTAGCATATGTTTCTTGAATGATGCTCTCAAGTCCCTCCTAATATGTGAGTGGTTCCTTACCAAGGCATAAAGAGTTGATGCCTTCTTTTTGATCATCCTACTGCTAAAAGGCTTATCTGGAGTTTTGGGTAGGTATGATGGTGGAACTTATTTACCCTGCATATGTTGTCGAGTCAAACCCAGGACCATACCGGAGGGAGTGC
Source organism: Sorghum bicolor (assembly GCF_000003195.3). Taxonomy (NCBI): domain Eukaryota; kingdom Viridiplantae; phylum Streptophyta; class Magnoliopsida; order Poales; family Poaceae; genus Sorghum; species Sorghum bicolor. The sequence goes on along the minus strand of NC_012874.2, from coordinate 36,857,490 downwards.
GCCATACCCTTAGATCAGAATGTGCAAGTGTGTAGAATTTTCGGTGGAATCCTATCACTACTTTCATTGCAACATTCCTTGCATCAAGACTCTCTTTTGAAATGAGATGAAAAACTTGAGAGGATATGGGCTATAACACAAATTTTATTTTATTTTATTTTATTTTTTTGGACGGGTATGAATTTTCCCCGTTTTGCCCCTTTGGCTTTTTCTCATAATTTATATATATATAGCCCATTTCTATGATTCTGATGTAAATGAAAGAGAGCTTTACGATAACAAATGCAAGGAATGTATATGAATGCACAATTCTCAGGATGAGATATTGGCATTTTTATTTGGTGGATATATGTGCGCAACCCTCAGTGTAAGAGTTGGTGAAATTTTGGATGGATGGAGAAAGCATGTTGTGCGCGACTTCTCAGTGTGAGAGTCGGCTTTTATATGGTGGGTGAAGTGAATTATGATCTTAGAGGCATGAAACATCTCTCGACAGCGGTGCAAAAATTTGACCAAACTCAACACAGAGCAAGCAGCATATGTAGAAAGTTTAATCATGAAAAAATATTTGGCCATGGTATGAATAAAGCTTGATCTTTCAAGAAACTTGCTATTGAATTTTGCTTTTTATAAAAGAAAACCCAAGTACTTTGCAAGAACCAGCAAGCATCATGTCATCCTACTATATCACATACGTCAATTACTTAGATAAAATGGGGTCCCTATAACAAGTGTTCATAAATCTCTAGGGATATTAGCTAAGAATAAAAAGTATGCAAAAACATATTTGAACATAGGAGACATGTTCGATGGAGTACGAAGGTAACATCATTTTAAACATTTCATCTGAAAATCTGTGACACTCCAAAATTCCTACTTTGGAATGTGACTTAGAAAACACTAAAAACAAAACCAAAGATTTTATTATTTTATAAAATGTTCCAACTTTAATTATGTTGTCGATATTTTAGATAGTGAAAAATATGGGTTTCTAAATTTTTTTTTGCAATTCAACTTAGTGGTTTGTTGCATTCATGTCGTTGCATAGTGTTTATGTGTGGAAAATAAATTTAAATGTTTTCAAATATGCCTAGGGTTTGATCCCAACTTCTTCTCCCCAAATACCAAATCAATATTCAAAACTCAAATCAGGTGTTTTGTCGGCATTCTATAAAATCTAGCATCACTCATTCTATTTTTCTCTCATTTCTTTTCTTTCTCGGGCTCTCAGTCAATTCGACAACTACAATTTTATTCGAGCCAATCTTTTCTGGTTTCTCATCCGTTGATACAAATGGAACTCAAACTGGGTTGGAGCCTTATTTCACATAGACAATCATGACAACATGTGCGCCTTCTCTCTTTTTGCTTATGGGTCAAAGCTTGGCACTGTTTTGTTATTTTCACTTCAGATCCAATTAAACCCAACATAGAAATTGAAAGCTTCACTACATCTTGGGCCATGCCGAACCCGTCCCTCTAACAATCACCATGTGCTTTTCTCTTTTCTCACCACGTGGGAAGATAGTCCATTATCTTCTTCAATGCAGCATCCTTTTCCCTCCCTGTTATAGAATATGCAACCCTCTCTCATGGTATCATATATTTGCCCACGTCTCTGTAAATTTTCAAGGCCATAGAATCTAAGATGAAAGAGATATTCACTTCTTCTTGTGCTCACTGCCCCTGCTGCCCTGCAGCAGCATCCCTGCCGGTTGGCATGCATGTTCCCATTATTCCCTCGCTCCACTGACCATGTTGTTCGACCACAGTGTGTTTCATATCCTTGCACACACACCTAAGAAATTCCATGGCAATAGAATTCAACATTAAAGAGATATCGTCGTCTTTTCAGTGTTTGTTGTCTCTGCTATTTCAGCAGCGTTGCGCCTCTGTTTGGTAGTGTTGTTCCCCATCATACATTAGTCAAATCATCAAACCCTTCATGCAGCACATGTGTCTTATCCTTGCACATATCTCTGTTGCTTGGCTTTGCCATAAGTGCCCCAATGGCTGAGATGTTGAGGTCATAGTACCTTCTACTCCTGCTGTCCAGAAATCAGCCATGCCACCCATTTTGAGTTTGTGTTCTCCACCTAACAGATGGTCAAATCACCATTTTCTTTTACAAGAACTTACCTCATACAGTCCACAATGACTCAAAGATATGGATTACTGATTTGTGCTGATACGATCATGTCATCAAGGATCATAACCCTTGTTGTCCACTGCCATGCACATCCTAGGTGCACCGGTGTCTCGCCAAGTTCGCCACCAAACCATTGTTGAAATCACTGATCTCTATTGCATGACTATGTCTATGGTTGCTGCATACAAATCCACCAAATATCTATCCCAAAAGCTTAGCACAGGCCTGTGTTTCGTTGACAAGAACCAATACTTCCCATCGCACATGCATGCTCAGTTGGTGTGCAGCTCATTGTAATCATATCCCCTGTGGATTTAGCTACTTGCTTTGGTGCACTAGTGACCATAATATGATCTCATATGACCTCTCATATGTAGCAGCACTCCATCATATATATAGGGAGTAATCAGGATGCACAAACCTAATATGCAGCCTAGCTTCCACCTTAAATCTATGGTCGCATTGCACTCGCGAAGTCTAGCCATTCCAACCATCTTAGTTATCCTTGCCTCATTGTGTTCTATAACCACAGATAAATATTCTTAATAATATCTTATCATACCATCTCACTCTTGCATAGTCAATGCCAAGTATATGTTTCCTCTCATCATACTTGCATAGTCATCCTGTGTGATCAAGCCGTTAAATCTTCATATGCTTACTTCATTCTTCATAATCTCTAGTATATCTTGTATACAATCCTTCAACAATTACTCTTCATCTATAAATCCTTATTCTCAAGTCTTTCAAAATAGCCCACACACATCATGTCTGTTCTATTTCTATCATTTACCGAACCCTCCAACTTCTACCTTTGATCATTCATACCCTTTTATAGTAGTTTCGTTTAGTTGTTTGTGCACTAAAACGTTCGTAGTTGCAAGCCCTACTCGTTTCAAATCCTTTATATCTTGTTTTATAATGAATGATGTGTTGTTTCTAGGTTTGTCTATGATGCTTGTACCGATTGTTTGCTGACCTTAGAAGGAGCTTTGCAAGGATGATCCAAGAGAGAAGTTTGAAGGTTTGGATAGCAAGCTTTTGGAAGGCAAGTGTAACATGAGTTCCCTTGTTACCTAATAACTATTTAATCACCTCTTCATGTGCATGTGTCTAATATGATAAACCCCTAAGGACTTTACCTAGAACTATTGTATCTTGTATCCTTGTTTACCCTGGGGTTATGCATATGGGTAGTTGCTTAGTCTGCAATCATCAAACTGTATAATATTAATACTAATTAATGATTATGGAATCAATATTATAATGATGCTTTCTAGCAACATGGATATCAGGGGGCTAGAGCATTGGGCCTTTTTGGGTGCTCTAGTCTGCCCTCCGTAAGGACTGAATCTTAAAGCGGCAACCCAGGACTTACAGTACAGCCATGAGAATCACATGGCTCTGATCTTAATCAAGTATCTAGTACGTCTCTAGCTTGTTAGTGGTTACCGAAAGGTGCAAGAGGGGGGTGCCTCGTGGTGTATAGTTTTGCTCCTACCTTGGTGTGTACAGTGCCACGACCACATGTGCCTCTTGGAGGAGGTCTCTATGGACACTTGCCGCTGAAACCTCGCGGCCACTAACTAGTTAGGGTGTCTAGTGAAAGGTTACGTAGTGATCCCTGCTGACTTACCTTGGAAGTGAGTCAAGAGGTTGGCCCCCTCGGGCAAAGGGCAATCACGACTCATGGGTAAAGATGTACATACTCTACAGAGTTATAAAAACTGATATATCAGCCGTGCTCTCGGTCATGAGCGGCCTGGATCCTTTTCGAGATAGATGGTTCAATGGATGGTTTGGGTTGATGATTAATCTTGATTATAATTATTATACTTGTCACCTTGGCAGCTTAAGCATAACCTAGCAACATAGGTCTAATAATAAAATATGACCAACTAAAAATGCTTATCGCAGTCAAACCAAGTCAAGCCTTTTGAGCCTTGCATCCCCTCATGTTATACTTGTTGAGTATGGTGCACTCACACTTGCTTTACACTCTACAATCAAAAATCCCAGATGGGTACCAGATGGTGAATCAAAGCTGGAGTTCCCTAAGACGTTCCAGGAGTACTATAGGCGAGTGTACCCCCAGTCAACCGTCCCTGTGGAGTATTGAGACCCAAAGTAAAGATTAAGAATAGTTTCCGCTATGCTTTGTAATAGATGTAAGCCTTGTTATAACAATGTTTCGATATATAATAAAGCATTGTTCATGATATTCTCCATATTGTCGCTATATGTGTCATGTGGACATCCTGGGCACACATATAGTTAGCGCTTGGTATTCTTTGGAAAACTAGGTGCGACAAAATCATTTTGGGGGAAGAGGGTTTGCACAAACTTCCCCCACACTTGTTTTCTTTCCTGTCATGGTTAGTCACAATATATATAGAAAACTAGTGCACAAGATAAACAAACTTTTTTATTGATAACTTTGAATAGGCACATTACATTGGATGGGAAAAAATATTTGAAACATAAATATTGTGAAAAGGAAAAATGTGCCTAAACAAAGATTCATTCAGGAGGTGTGGTCTAAAGATCTTCAACAAGGCGACCAACACCTAAGGCTTAAGCGACCTTTCTAAGTTTAGTATTAAACTTGAAGCGAAACCTATTAACATCATCACTGAGGTTCCTATTCTCAGTGTTCTTTTCCTCTAGGTCGTCTTCTAAAATTTGTAACTCAGCACGTAGGCTAGCCTGCTTAGCTAAAAGCTCGGCTATGATATTGGGATCATCTTCTTCATCGTTGCTCTCGTACTATCCTGCACGACGCTTGATTGACGGTTGTGGCAAGTGCCTCCTGATCCTAGGGAGAGTGGACGATTCCGTCTTCTTGGCCTTGCCACCCATCTTGCTACCAGCATGATTGCCTTGCCTATCACCACTAGGGGCTTTTCTCTTAAGTCCTATGTTGCTAGTGGACAAACGGGCAGTAGCGGGTATGTTGGCGGCGCTATTGGTGGGCGCTTTGTGGTTTGCTGGTAACAATGCTAATGGCTTTATCTTCTCAACATGGACCTCCTTGCTAGAGCTCTCTTGGTAAGGTGCTATGTCTAGATTGGCTATGGTCTTGGGAGCATTGATCAGCGAGAGGGCATAGCTAGACATGGTCACTACTGAAGAATGGGAGAGCTTAGCAATCTTCACAAGAGGGAGATGAGAAATGGTTTGTGTGAGAAGAGAAGAGGCCTATGGAGGATTTTATAGGTGCTAACGCAGTCTCTGATCTGGAAACAACTTGATCATAACCATGGACATGATGCTAATCAGTGCAGAAGAGGAAGGGAAAAAGATTGGGGCCGATTGGCGGACCTGGGGGTGGGTCCACCAGTCGGCCACAGTCTTTCGGCTATTTCTTTCCCTCTCTGAGTATTTCGCGATCCTAGTTACGATCAATCATGATGCGCAGTGGAATCAGAGTGATAGTGTGTGGGATAGAGTTTTGAATTTTGAAAACTTTCTAAAAGCTATCACACTATCATGCATTTATGAGTGATTGATACCCATGATCACAAAGATTCAAAAATGAAGAAAAGATCATAGGGGCAATATGGAATACTCATAAATACAACAAATGCACCATTTATTCAAAACATAAATAGAAAGAATTTATTCAAAATAAATAAATAAGTAAAAAGAAAATATATATTTATATTTTTTTTATAAGTAAAAACTTACCTAGGGTAACTTACCGATTTACCTTCGGCAAGGGCTCATCTTTATAGTCCGTTGAGAGGGACTCTTCTCCCATTACTTCTTGCTTGATGATGGCACATCCGTCTTGGGAGGAGTAGACGGTTGCACCTGCTTGGGCCTCCACTTTAGCAGTATCACCTTTGGAGGTGTGGAAGTTTGTTCAACCTTCTGCTTTGGTTTCCACACCTGCTTCGGTTGTGAAGGCTTGGGGACTTCGTCCCTCTTTTCATTCTTTTTAGGAGCTATTTTATTTTTCTGCTCCTTATTATTTTTCTTAGGATCCGCCTTTTCTTTTGGCTCCGGCTTTTTCTTAGATATTTTTGTATTTTTAATAAGTTGAGGCTGGACCTCAACCTGCCTGATGCCTTAGGGGTTTGGCCCATAGAGGATGCGTATCATGTTGCACTCTTGTTGACGGCGTGGCCTGAACTCGAATTTCTCTTCTTGGCCATTAATGTTGTAGCGGATTTCTCCAGCCCCAACATCAATCTGTGCTCCAGCCGTACTCAAGAATGGTCTTCCTAGGATTGGTGGTGTTTCTTTAGTGAGCTCCATGTTGAGCACCACAAAATCCACTGGAACATAGTATCCTCTAATCTTGACAGGGATGTCTTGAGCAATCCCTCCCGGGTACCATACTGACGAGTCTGCCAACTGGAGTATCATGGTGGTTGGCTCCAAGTTGGTGAAGTTCAGCCTATCAAAGACTGATTTCGGCATGACGCTCACACTCGCCCCCAAATCACATAGGGCGTGGTCGAATTGCTGGGCCCCAATTGAGCAAGAGATTGTGGGGCACCCAGGATCCTACTTCTTCTTGGGCAGCTCATTGAGTATAGCTGTGCTACATTCTTCTGTCAGCTTGACAACTTCAGTGGACGACAATGGTTGCTTCTTGTTGATGATGTCCTTGATGAACTTGGAGTAGGACGGAATATGCAAGACATCCAACAACGGTACACTGACGTGCGTCTTTTCAACCATTTCCACGAAGCAGAGGAACTATTCATTTCCATCCATCTTCTTCCTCCTTTCTCTTGTGGGAAAGGGTAGCATCGTGGTGTCCCCATAGTTGTTTGGGGTCGGCTCGTCTTCCATGGATTCTTCTGATGGTTGAGCCGGCCCTTCTGCCTGTGTTTCCTCCTGTTGCTGTGGTGCCCTTCCTGTCTTATGGTTAGGATAAGGGGGATCACGAGTGGTCTTACCCCCTCTCGTGGTCACCGCATTTACATTTTCCACAGAATTAGGAGAAACAACAACTTTAGTAGCAGAAGCAAGCTGAGCTACTTTTAACTTGATCTTCTTATTAAAACCTAGCTGATCTCTAACAGAAAGGGTCAGGCCATCAAGCTTTATATTTATGTTGACAAACATTTGATCATTTTTAGAAAGCTTTTTAACAAGATTTTCATTGATTTTGGCTTGACCTAGCACAAGATCTTTCAGTGAAGGCTAGGAGGAATTAGAACTAGAGCAATTACCATGGGGGCGGTTCTGGTTGTTCCACCCATGACCTTGCTGTTGTTGGCGGAACCCGTTGTTGATGAACGATGCGTTCTCGTGGGTTCCAGGGCAATTGATCCCCATGTGGCCAACATTCCCACATTCCTCACACGTCATGCGTGAGTCAATGGCTTGGAAAGTGCTGGTGGTAGGATCAGTGGCCTGTCCGTCCAATCTCTTCATTAGTAGGTCTATTTTTGTGGCAAGCAGATCCGTCTCCTTCACGGTATGAATGCCTTTTTGTGTTTTGCATCCCTCTCCCCAACTCTAGTTGGCTACCATCTTCTCAATTAATGCCATAGCATTCTCGATGGTCAGGGAGAGGAACACGCCTCCAGCAGCGGCATCGACATGCCCCTTAGACATGGGCGTGAGTCCCTCATAGAAATTCTGAAGCACGAGCCAATATTCCATCCCGTGGGGGGGGGGGGGAGCAGGCCCGGATGTACTCCTGGAGCCTTTCCCAAGCCTCAGGAATGGATTCCAGTGAAGTCTGCTGGAAGTTTGATATCTTCCCCTCAGAGCATTTGTTTTGCTCATGGGGAAAAATTTCACGAGGAACGCCGCGGAACATTTGTCCCACGTGTTGACAGCTTCCTTGCTCTGGTAGAACCATTGCTTCGCCTTCCTCGAGAGGGAGAAGGGAAACAAGTGGAGCTTGATGCTTTCAGGTGCGACATCCTTGATGATGATGGTTTCGCACAGCTCAAGGAAGTTCTGTAGGTGCGCGTTTGCGTCCTTACTTAGCAAACCAGAGAACTGGTTTGCCTGCACCATCATGAGTAGGCCAGTGCGAAGCTCGAAGTTTCCATTCCCAGTGTTGACTGCGGGCCCAACAGGCACGTTGGCAACAACGGGGGTGGAATAGTCGTGGAGTGACCTGGCCATGGTGGTTGAAACGGATGGTGCGGGGGTGATTGGTTCGACTGTCGGCGGCGTGGCAGAGGAAGAAACGACACGAGTCCTTTTCTTCCTTAGGAGTGCGTCCGGATTGCTGTTGAAGTTTGCCGGCAAGTTATCCTATTTTCATTCCAATAAAAAGAGGAAGAAAACAACAAAGATAAGCCTGCTTAAACTATGGCTACCAATGCTTATTTTGTAATCAATGCTAAATGCCAAAGCTAGATGTTTGCATTGTTCTTTGCCCTCCCCGGCAACGGCGCCAGAAATGCTTGTTGGCATTTCTTAGCGTCACTACTAAAGATAGACTATAAATCCATCATTAGCAATGGCACTAGAAATGTCGAGTGTTGGTATACCATAACTATCGTTACGTTAGAGAGATAACCCAAGGTCTTTAACGGCACCGGCCTTAGCAGTGCAGTCTGGTAACAATAATTAGGAATGCTAGATTGGCCATCCTAACCATCCTTACTTACGATATGCAAAGTTGTAGTACGGTGCCAGATAAATGCATAGAGTTTACAATCTTAAGTAATGATACTTAGGTACGCCAATCAATAGTTCATGAATATAAAGAATAAAACTGCAAGCGGAGAACTATCATTGTAGCATCTCAACCCATGAGTATTCAAGGGTTATCATATTTAATCCCGTTGGAGGGCTTAACAAATGCATCTAGCTTGGTTTGTAGCATGATCACTTATTGAGATGCATAGGTAGCCATAGTCTAATTAGGGGTCATGGGAGACTCTTAAAATATGGATAGTGGACACTGTTGGGTATTCTTAACATCATTACCAAAAGTAGACTTAGTTTTCTAATTCTGATAACAGTGCCACAAATGCCAAACCTATCCCGCATACCACTTAAGCCAAGTTGTCATCCCCAGCATGACATGAGAGACGCGGTATTGAAATATGCAATTGCTCATCTAAATGAATAATGAATGGGATCTGCAAGCCACAGATTAATACCGATGTAGCATTTTAACCGGGAAGTATTCCAGGTATCGTTATTTATATTTTTACCACTGGGAAGGGATTAGTAATCATCAATGTTGATTATAGAATGGAATATGAAATTGAGTATCTATCATTGCATGTATAATTGAGAACATTTATCTAACTCTTTCATACAGGGGTAAGTGTCACATAAAAGATATATGAAGTAATGAATAGTGACAAAGATAATTAATCTGATCAGCATAACTTAGCCACATAATAAATATGATAAGCACTTTTGACACTTGCTAACACCACTTGAATACTAGGTTATCCTCCCCAGCATGGCACTAGAGTGTACTATGGTATTTATACGCACACAGATAAATCCGCAAGCGCACGGATACCGTTGTAGCTTTTACCCGGTTAAAGGTTTTATCGTATCCACAGGGAAATGGGAGAACCAACTACGCTCTAACTTAACCAAGATAGATAGATAAGTGTAAATAGGAAAGATGGTAGAATTGAATAAGAACAATATTAAAGGTAAGATAACAATGGGTGATAATATGGGAATAGAGAGTAGAGCAATCTAGTATATGGGCGGTGGTAGCAGAATAGAGAGGATAACTATGGTTTCTCTACTTCAAAGGGGTATGTCTATGTCTGGGACGAACCACATGATAAGAATACACCACAAAGGATGCTTATCCATAGGTCGATAAACCCTACCCGTCCTGCTAACAGGAGGTGGACTACAGGGGACCAACGTAACTGTCACCTACGCGGCCTACCACACGATCCAGCTAGACAGGGGATATTCACAAGTAATCTAGGTCTAAGCACCACGCTTACACCTATACTACAACTCTAACCTATAGGGTCCTAAGATTAGATGTACTCAAAAGAGTTGTGAACCAGAACATACATGATTAGTAATTGCATAATGAATTAGAAGTAGATTACCAAAGTCATCCCATGAGCAAGCTTAATTAGAGCTTGATCATGGTGAAGTACAACCAGAGGAAGAACCGACAGGCCGGCCTCTCCTCCAATCCTCCCTCACTCTCCATCTTGCTACTATCTAGATCTACTCTAGTTTAGATATGAGAGGAGAGCTCTCATCTCCAAACCCTAGCTTTTGCTTTGTCTATGAATAATGAATAGGGATCAAGGGGTGCCTCCTCTAGGGGCCAGGGGGTCTGGTTATATAGTCCCCTCAAGTGAATCTGGGCCATCGGATCAAACCGATATTGATTGAACGGTTATTCTTGATCCTTTAGGTTGATGGAGCATAATCCACGAAATGAGTCCTGATTGGACTCTGTAGCTGGGCGGGCGCCTTGCCCCCGAGCCCGCTCGGCCTCCCGTTCGTTCCCGTGGCTTCTGGAGTCTTCTAGATGATAGAAAATTGCGCGGCACGTTAATATCTCTATGTAAACCCGACATGTGGGCCTTTCCTCCATATTTCCTGATAACCCCCTGCAGAAATAGACAAACACCAAAACTCGTGGAATTCTGTCAGATAAAACCCTATGTTTAGGTGTTGGTTGTATTTGGATCCCTTTCTTTGTTTATTTGCTGATTATATTTGGTACTTAAGGACCGTCAACAACTCCCCCAAGCTTACCTCTTGCTCGTCCCTGAGCAAGGATGGACTCAAGAGTTTCTTCAGTGGTTTTATGCCTTAAAGGTACACATGCGTTCAAACAAAGTCTCATCTCTGGGTTACGGTAAACTGTTAAGATTTAAAATTACTCATATTACCTTCCACCATGGGCCTTGCAACCATCACTTGTGTCTTGAGCAGTTAAAAGATAGAAAAGTCAAGTCAAGCACCATGTCTCTTGTTCTTTGATCAACTATAGCTCTGGAGTTTTTGCAGATTTTCAAATAAATCTCAGAGATTCCTAAATGACTCTCTCTAGTCTCTCTTTTGTGGTATTTCTGGATCCTTACCAAGGCAGTGATGATATATGCCTTCTCTCAAAGTATGTGGTATTTGTGGTATGAGGCATAATGAGATTGCCTTCTCTCTCACCCTACTCTAACAAGGTTTTGATATTTGGAGCTCATAGGTGGGAGACAGCTAATACATACTTACAAGACATTTATTGCATAATCAAACCATGGATCCAGAGAAACAAGTCAATAAGTCAAATCAAGATGTGCATGTGTGGCGAATGAATGGTGTATGGTGATGATGGTGATAATGGTGAAAACAATGGTGAAAGTCTAATTCTACTTTTGCTCTTTTGAGGGGATACATACCTTTCTTGCACTTTGAAGCTTTTTGAGGGGAATGAGATGCTCTATATTTTCTCTTTTCTTTTTTTTTCTTTTCTTTTAGGTGGGTATCTTGTACCCCTAATTCTACTGTCGGACACTTATCCATTTTTACCTCTCGTCTCACTTTTTCTTTTCTTCGAGGTTCCGGGCACTTGCCCCTTTTTATTTCCTCGTATTCACTTTTTTCCGAGCACTCACCCTCCTGGATTAATGTAGCAAGTGGTAGTAACCAAAATATCTCGAGCATTTATTTCACAGGAAATAACAGAGATAGGATAATGTTTTTGGCTATTCTCTCCTGGATAGGAGTAGAATAATTTTGGATAAATCTGGAGATGGAATTGAGTGGATGTATGTGGATGCGTACTTCCGGAGTAGAAGTAGCATGTATGAGTGAACGTGCAAGTAAATCTTGATTTTAACCGCATGACAAGCTCCTAAGGGTCTACACAGCTTGACCAGACTCAATGCTCATAAGCAGTAAAAAGTAAATGTATGGTTCATAGTCTAATAAGCATGTCTATATGGCTGTGGTAGGATTTTAAACTCTCATCATACAGGAACTCATCATGCAAATTTTTAAAGATTTTTTTAAGATAAAATTCTCCAGAATTCTAGCATCTCTAGGAACAGATAAACAGCAGCTCAACCTTTCCATATCATATCCGTTAACGACTTAGACTTTAGATCAAGCACTCTTCCCATAAGTTCAGGTTTAGAGCAAATCTTAATTCATAACAGTCATACCTAAACTTGAGAGAGATTTCACTTTTGAGAACTAGTCATAGCAGAGCAACTATTCATCATTTCCATGTGAGAGCTTATCATGAGGGTTCATAGCAAACTTTATTTATTTATTTATTTAGCAAACTAAGAAAAGATATATATATAAGCATAAAATCTTTATTTGGGTTTTTTATGATTATGCATCTTTTTATTATTTGAGTAAAGTATAAACATGAGTAGAAACACTTAGATGGATAAATGGGGGTGCTCTCCCCCAAGCTGGATTTTGACGTAATTTCTTCTAATGTAGCCAGAAGGTGGTGGACGTGTATTTGAATGTCGGCAGCACCCTGACAGCGATTAGGATGTGCTCCGTCTGCTAGTCTTCTTTGATCCTTGAATTCTGTGGAGCTCAAATAGGCAACAAAGCTTTGTGGAACTGATTAAGTGTTAGCATAAAATCTCTTCGCCTTTATCATGTTGAGCTTCCTCTAATAAATATTACTCTCTTTGGTAGGATCATAAATTTATTTTTATATTTTCATTTCTATAGAACAGGAATATATTTATTTTATTTTTACGCCACCACAGTGAATGTACTTATGGGTTTTATGCCACGAGCATACTCACATGGGGCTTAGTATTTTTAACATTTTTTATTTTCTTTTCAAGATAGCATGATTAACTAATAACGATTTAAGGAAAGTAAGTAATTAAAGGGAAAAGGGAATGCAGAAAGGATAAATATGGATAACTACTGATTTTACCTTTCGGCGAGGGTTCAATGTTTTAAGTCTTCTGAACAAGACTTCTCACCGTGTTCATTCTTCAGGTGCGTCATTTGATTCAGGTGCGGACCTTGACGTCTGCACCTCTTAATACGGTGTCACCCCATGTTCTTCGTTTGCCCAGTAGTTCGAAGTGCGGCGTTGCCAGTATCCTGCTCAGTGTGTTTGTGCTCGTAGATCCAGGTCCTTTACTTGGTAGAGTCTGAGAGTTATAAAACTCCTCCATATTTTGCTCGAAGTGTACCTGCTCATAGAGACAAGGCAGAGATCAAGTGCATGGGTCCTGTTGGTGGAAAACACCAACAGAACCAAAAGTGTATTTGTTCTTCTCTAACCTTAAGCATAGTGAGCAAGACAAAGTTGATGGGTGATAAGTTCATGAGTGTAGTACTTATAACATTTGTCAGATCAGATCACTCAACATTATGGAAAGATAACCTATCTATGTATATGTATTTTTTTTCTTTATATCTCTCAAAGATTAAATGTGTAACATTTTAGCTCATATGATTAGGAGTGTGGGATCATGGAGGTAGTACTAGGAACAAAGATTAAAGGACTAAACATGCTGAATCAGTTGAGTTGGTTAATTTGGAGTTATAAATCATACATGTTTGTCTCTTTATTTATGTGAATGCCAGAACAAAGGAGAAGCTGGTAAAAGTGATAATCAGATATCTTAAGATGTTACCTTAATTGAAGAGTGATGGTACCATCTTACCTTGTGGAAGCTTCCCATTCGTAGTGGTTGTGTATCTTGTTTTTGTACTTTGTCTCCTTCCATGGATCATCTCTCTATGATGAATGAGCTATGTCCTTATTGTGCAAATTGTTAAACTTCATGTGTGTCTCTCTTCATCTCCGATGTAAGTTTATCTTAGGACTTCCCAAATCGATGTTGAAAGTTTTTCTGCAGGGGTTAGTCCGACAAAATATACCAATATCTACTCAAGAAGTTTTTAGTTCAGTAACCAAACTAGACTCCATGTCTAATCAGATTAAGGAAGGCTGTTTAACCTAAGCACCATGCTTAATTTAAAAGCCAATAGAAGTATGTGCAGTACTTCCAAACTAACACTTACTAGGATAAACAAAGGTAGCGTGATAGCATTTATAGAGATCTACTCAAGTGGAGATGAAGTAGTGTGATTAGTATTTAACAAATTGAGCATGTCTCAAAGGTAGGGACAACCAACATAGCAACATGGCAAAGGATGTTTTTATGTAAAGTACTCCCCCAAGCTTGAATTTTGCAAAATTCAAGTTTGGGTGAATTTAATTCAATGTTGTATGATGATTGGTTGGTCATACCTTGTGCTTGTCATTCATCCGATCTTCTTTCTCCAATCTTGGAAAGGTTAGTGACAAGAATACCCAAAGGAATATTTTCACAATTATCTTTATATGCTCAATACACAAGGTAATGTTGTAAATAATTAAAAGCTCATGTTACGATCTGATCAGTGCTTATTTTAGGACACTAAGCTTGTCCTTGGGAAACCATCAATTTATGTCGGCGAAGTGGTTTTCCTTCCAACGCTGACCTATATCAAGATCATCTCAACGAGATCTGCAATATTTATTATAGACATATGCATCGACAACCGCCCTTTTAAAGTTTTTATAAATAGAAAGGAAGAGGGGGTTGGAGATCTCAAGTGTGGTGTTGTCGGAGAGACCAATAGATTGGGAAGATGTTGCATATGAGCATGGAGTAAACGAAGTGGCTATGAAATAAATTCCATGCTCATTAATGTTATCTTCATCTCCTATCTGAATGTTCGGAGTTTCTCTTAGATTGGTCTAACTTATGTCCTCTTCTGTAGTTGGATGAATCCCATTTTCAAAGGGAGTCAAGAACTCACCATTTGAAATTGAGCCAAAGTCAGAATCCATTAAGGCTTCTTCCTTATCCATCCATTCTACACATTCTAGCCATTTAGAACTTGTGATCAGGAAAGGGGAGGTGTTAGAATTTTCTATATGGCTTAGCTCTCCTTCACTTGATATGTCATCCTTATGGTCTTCATGACTCCTATGGTTTGGTCGTCTTGGTGAATTGCTAGGATCATCATGAGACTAAAAAGAAGAGGGATCTCTAAGGTCAAGGATGGATTTAGAATTTGTGAACATGGAAGTGGAGCAGATAGAATTTTCTATATGGCTTAGCTCTCCTTCACTTGATAAGTCATCCTCGACTTCTTCATAACAGGAACCAGGACATTCTCTAAGAGAACCATTATTGCAAGGATTTGAATTATCCCTGCTTGAAGGTCTCTTATGGAACCAGAAGTCTAAACCATCATCATCTGAAAGATTTAAGGTCGGAATTCCTTCTTCCCTTGGAGAATTTTGGGGTAGTGTTGGTTTAGGATCGATAGCTAAAGTTTGGGATTGAAGTAGTTGTGATTTGGCTATCGAAACTTCTTCTTCTTGTCTAGGAACTGGTTCTTTCTCTTTCTCAGGGATATAAATGCTAGGAAACTTTCCACTCAATGAATCAATTAAATCCCTAGCTTCACTAGCAGATAGGTGATAGAAGGATCCTCTAGAGGCTGTATTCAAGGTTTGCTTATTTTCCCTACTAAGGCCCACAAAAAAGTGAATTAGAAGAACTTCTTCTAGAATAGAAAGCTTTGGGCCAGTGAGAGTAAGGTTAATAAAGCAGTCCCATGATTTGCCAAGAGATTCTTCTTCCAGTTGTGTAAAAGAAATAATCTCACGTCAAAGTTCTGCCACCTTGGAGATTGGAAAATATTTAGAAAGAAAACTATTATATAACTCCTTCCAAACTCCATGAACACTCCCTACTTTGAGTTTGTACCAATGTCTAGCTTTTCCTGTTAACGAGAACGGAAAGAGCTTCCATTTCAGGGTCTCATCGGACATGCCTTCTATGCGAAGGAGGTCATAGACTCGATAAAACTCTCTTAGCTGTGTGTATTGGTTTTCCTCACCCTCTCCTGAGAAAGGTTGTTTTTGAACAAATTCTATGTATTCGGGATCTATCTCAAAACTAGATGCTATGATAGGCTTTGAAGATTTTGGTGGTTCGAGATGTGTGCCCGTAGGTCTATGAAATTCATAGATAGACATGTTTGAATTCATGATAGACCAGAGATCAAGGATTAGATAAGAAGAAAGAATAGCAGAGATAGGGCAAAAGATAAAAGGAAAATATATTTTTTTTATTTTTTAGAAAATGATTAAGCTAGTTCATAGTCAACTCAGCAACCGTTTCCCCGGCAACGGCGCCAAAAATGCTTGTTGACACTTGCTAACACCACTTGAATACTAGGTTATCATCCCCAGCATGGCACTAGAGTGTACTATGGTATTTATACGCACACAGATAAATCCGCAAGCGCACGGATACCGTTGTAGCTTTTACCCGGTTAAAGGTTTTATCGTATCCACAGGGAAACAGGAGAACCAACTACGCTCTAACTTAACCAAGATAGATAGATAAGTGTAAATAGGAAAGATGGTAGAATTAAATAAGAACAATATTAAAGGTAAGATAACAATGGGTGATAATATGGGAATAGAGAGTAGAGCAATCTAGTATATTGGCGGTGGTAGCAGAATAGAGAGGATAACTATGGTTTCTCTACTTCAAAGGGGTATGGCTATGTCTAGGACGAACCACGTGATAAGAATACACCACAAAGGATGCTTATCCATAGGCCGATAAACCCTACCCGTCCTGCTAACAAGAGGTGGACTACAGGGGACCAACGTAACTGTCACCTACGCGGCCTACCACACGATCCAGCTAGACAGGGGATATTCACAAGTAATCTAGGTCTAAGCACCACGCTTACACCTATACTACAACTCTAACCTATAGGGTCCTAAGATTAGATGTACTCAAAAGAGTTGTGAACCAGAACATACATGATTAGTAATTGCATAATGAATTAGAAGTAGATTACCAAAGTCATCCCATGAGCAAGCTTAATTAGAGCTTGATCTTGGCGAAGTACAACCGGTGGAAGAACTGATAGGACGGCCTCTCCTCCAATCCTCCCTCGCTCTCCATCTTGCTACTATCTAGATCTACTCTAGTTTAGAGATGAGAGGAGAGCTCTCATCTCCAAACCCTAGCTTTTGCTCTGTCTATGAATAATGAATAGGGATCAAGGGGTGCCTCCTTCAGGGGCTAGGGGGTCTTGTTATATAGTCCCCTCAAGTGAATCTGGGCTGTCGGATCAAACCGACATTGATTGAACGGTTATTCTTGATCCTTTAGGTCGGTGGAGCATAATCCGCGAAACGAGTCCTGATTGGACTCTGTAGCTGGGCGGGCGCCCTGCCCCTGAGCCCGCTCGGCCTCCCATTCGTTCCCGTGGCTTCTGGAGTCTTCTAGATGATAGAAAATTGTGCGGCACGTTAATATCTTTATGTAAACCCGACATGTGGGCCTTTCCTCCATATTTCCTCATAACCCCCTGTAGAAATAGACAAACACCAAAACTCATGGAATTCTGTCAGATAAAACCCTAAGTTTAGGTGTTGGTTGTATTTGGATCCTTTTCTAAGTTTATTTGCCGATTATATTTGGTACTTAAGGACCGTCAACAAGCACCTCAATTAGATATTCTAGAAAGTCATTAGCATGGAATTAGAATGAACTACAAGAATATTTCCTATGTTATTCTCAACTATATAGTCTAGCATTATCATAGTTAGTGCAAGCATACTTAGCAATCATTGCGAGAAAGGACTACGCCCATGCATAGTGATATTAGCAAGGAATATGAGAAACATCGTAATCACTCCCCTATAATAATGTTGCTCTGCCAGCCCAATACACGAGAGGGGGACTATATAAGAATCAATTAAGCTGTCACTATCACGAACTACCCCACGATCTGGCATATTGGGTACAATCGCAGATAAATATGGTATAAGCACCACGCCTACACAATATCTATCATTTACCCATGGATCCGATGGATAAATGCTATACGATCCTAAACATGTATATAGATCCAATCTAACTAAGCCAAGTATATAACTATGATAAACTAAGAACAATATAATCTTGAATATAAACAAGCAGAGCAAAGTCATAAGCAATATATTGAAGTAGAACAAAGTCATATTCATAATATTGAAGAACAAGATGAACAATTAGAAGAACAATTAGAGAATTACCAAGAATCCTCTTGACAGATCCGGAAACCAATCGAAGATTGACTCCTTCTAGTTCTAATCCTATGTAGCTATGCTAATCTAGATGTCTAATTGATGTGGTGGCTCTAATCTTGATCAGAGGCTTCTTCTCCCTTGAGGAATAATGAATTAGGGTTGAGAGGCTCTCTCCTCCAGGGGCCAGTGGGTCTGGTTTTATAGTCCCTTCAAGTGAATATGGGCCGTTGGATCAAACCGACATTGATTGAACGGTTATCATTGATCCTTTAGGTCGGTGGAGATTGATCCCGAAAGAGAGTCCTGTTTGGACTCCAGGAGGGGGCGGGCGCCCAGGTCAACTAGGCGGGCGCCCAGGGCCTGGCTCCGTTCGACCTCCGCTTTCTTCCCGTGGCTTCTGGAGTCTTCTAGATGTAAGATAATTGTGCGGCACGTTGATATCTCTATGTAATCCCGATGTGTGGGCCTTTCTTCCTTATTTCCTGAAAACCCCCTGCAGAAATAAACAAACACCAAAACTCGTGGAATTCTGTCAGATAAAACCCTAAGTCTGAATGTTGATTTCATTTTGATCCTTTTCTTTGTTTATTTGATAATTAAATTTGATACTTAAGGACCGTCAACAGACACACTCATCGGGGCAACCTCAAGGAATAAAGAGAAAATGAGGAAATAAAAGAAATAAAGAACAACTACTTGAGCCAGCATTGATCTTATATAACTATGCAAAGAATTGTTAGTAGAACATCTAATCAATATAACTAGAGTTAGAACTAAGTCTGAGGCTCTAGGGAGATCCCCGCAGCTGGACATCCAGCCGATAGGGACTTTACAGGACTCCTACCGGAATACCTGATCGTGGGGGAATACCAGGGATGACAGGGCTGTCACTACCCTACCACCTACCCCTCTACTCGAAAGATACCCGCGCATCCGGTGATCTCCGCATACCCGAGTACCTTGCCCGTGAAATTGGAAACGCCTCCTACCCTCCCGGGACCCCAACCCTTTGGATTGACAGGCTCGACTAAGAGTGGCCATCACAGCCCAACGAACCGTTACCCCAATATTAATCCTTTGTCTATTCATACTAATTTGATGAACGATGAAGAACAAGGATGAACACATCAAGAACATAGCACAAGAACTAAGAACTAGTTCATATACTATGAACAAGATATGAACACAACTATACTCTAATTCAATTGCATAATCATATAAATAAGACAAGAACTTGCTCATGGAGGAGAACTGAATGGTATTCATACAAAAAGCTCTAAGATCCTCCAAGGAGACAAGCTCTCCTTGCTAGCTTTGCCTTGCTCTACTATTGAATCTACTAAAGAACAAGTGTAGAAATGTGAGGTGTATTGCTCCAAAGTGATGGTGTGTGTGTTCATGGCGATCTATTTATGGCCCAACAAGGATGGTTCATGGTGATCTAAATTTGGTAGGAGGTGAAACCGTCCTATGCATGCCGCCATGGAACCGCCTGAAAAAGGTGGGACCGAGTTGCCGCCACGGGGGGTGCGCCCGCACTAGGGTGCGGCTGCACCACTGGTGGGCCCCCTGGCCACCGCCTTCGCGTGGTCGGTTCGTCTCTAGGACTTGATCCTTCCTGTGGTTACGGATGGATCTAGTTCGGTGTTTTGGTGGGCTTTTCCATTTATCTTTGATTTGCGCCTTTTCTGAATACGCTTTCTTGAAGTGCGCTTTCTCGTATCTTTTGCGCCTTTCCACATGTCGCTTTCTTGTATCTTTTGTGCCTTTCCACGTGTCATACCTGAAATTTATATTTGCAACAAAACTTGTGGAAAGGTTAGTTCAAAGCCCTACCATCTATTTATTTTATTTATTAAAATGATGTTTACAATTATAAGATAAGGGATACCAACACCAGGCGCTCAAGGAACGTCAAGCCAAGGCGCGGTGTGAGGGAGTGCCCGAGGAGGACTCTCCAGATGAAGACGATGGCGATGATGATGACAACCACGATGACTCTGAGGGGATGGCAGCTTGCCTCGACCGGGTCCTGCAAGGCCTACTGCGGACCGATGTTTCTTCATCGCCTGCGGAGGCTTCGAAAGGGCCGCAAGGCAGAGACCGTGACTGGCGCCAAAAGGAGGCGTCGCCTTGCCGTTCACGGGCCAACATGGCCCCTGCCACCACCCAAGGTTGGGCTATTCTTCTACCACGACCCCCTCAAGCGTCAGGCCCAGGCCGTAGA
Organism: Sorghum bicolor; assembly: GCF_000003195.3. Lineage (NCBI taxonomy): Eukaryota > Viridiplantae > Streptophyta > Magnoliopsida > Poales > Poaceae > Sorghum > Sorghum bicolor. Next base: position 36,837,105 of record NC_012874.2, on the reverse strand, counting down.
GTCAAAACCTCAGCAACGGGGCCGCTGACTCGAGGCCGTGCTACCGCGGTGGCCTCGAGCCAGGGAGGAGGGCGTCGGAGGAGCGCTAGTCTTCAGGATCGTCAGGCGGGGAGAGTGGAGCCGAGGCCTGCTCCTGCCCTGGAGAAACCAAGGGCCTCGATGGGTGGCGGCTCGAGGCCTGCTGGCCGTGGGACAGGTAGGAGGGTCGTCCTCCGTGTGGGGTAAGATCTTCATACCGCAATTCTATCTTTGTTGTTTCATTTATCTGCAGGCACCCACCATTTTAGATCCTTTCTCTCCTGCTTAGGCTGAAGAGGCAGTTGGAGCTGGCCCAACCTTCAACGGCTAAGAGGCTCAAGGTGGGAGTGAGTTCCAAGGCACTGGGTAAGTGACTGGCTTCTTTCTTGGTCGATTTTGCTCAGCACAGAGATTCCTCGTGACTGACGTGCGGCTTGGGACGTATACAAGTTCTCCTGACTCTCGACCGCCCACTGGTGGCGATGAGGCCACGCCTCGTCTGTCGGAGGGGGGTAATGTCTCAAAAAGCGTCTCACTGCCCCCTGGTCAGGGCGAAACGGCTTGCATTGAAGGTCAGGAGGGCCCCCCCGAACCACCCAAGTTGGGGGGAGAAGGCGACCCTATTACTATTAGTGATGAATCTAGGGACGACCCGTGCTCGACGAGCGATCACGTCATGAACAAGAGTGTCGAGACCCCTCAGGTCGAGGGGCGGACACCGTGGCCTACTGGGCTCCGTGTTGTCGAGGAGGAGCAGAAGAAGAAAGAGGAGGAACGTTGTCTGCCAGAGTGGTAGCGGCAACAAGAGCTGCAGGAGCAGCAGCGGCAGCTGGAGCTGTAGGAGCAGCAGCAACAGCTAGAGGAACAGCTGGAGCAGCACCAGCAGCAAGAGCTGCAGGAGCTGCAACTACAGTAGAGGCAGTGGTAGCAGCAGTTAGAGGAGCTGCTCGAGCAACAACAGCCACAGGAGCCGCATGAACACCAGTCGCAGCAGCAGCAGCAGCCTGAGGAAGGGCAGAGGCTCAAGACGGGGGAGGAGAGGCTGCCTGTTTATGGCCCCACGACTCCCCCATGGCTTCTTCCTAGGGGGCCCGCCACCGTTCTAGCCGAGCCATGTGGGAGGACAGTGTCGTGGCACTGGTGCTTGCCATGCGCACGCTAGCGTATCCGAGCTCAGAGATTAAGGGGACCCTCTATGGCATCGAGGGGATCACCCTGGGCTATCTAGAGGGTCGTCGGCCATGGGAGGACGTGACCAGAACATCTGGTGCCGGCGGGGAAGACGAAGCCGGGACCTCTGGTGGCGGCAAGGCGGACGAGATTGGGACCTAGGGCTCTGTTGATGATGATGGGCGGTTCCCCTCCCTCATGGACCTGTTTCTGCGCCACGGGGGCTCGCTCGAGACGGTGCAGGAGCTCATCCGGGGTGTCAAGGAGCACACAAAGGAAGAGCTTGAGCACTGGGGCCCTGGGAGGATCCGCCTTCGATGCTCTACGTCTCTAGATGAACCCAACAACATGATGGACGACCGATAGAGGCCGAGAAGTGGGAGCACCTCGAGGAGCTCCATCTTTGGATGAAGCATAGCCTGGGCCTGATGTCTAACATTGTCAATAATGGCTTGGGCCGAGGTTTTTTCATAAGAATCCCTCAACTCTCGCCATTTCGAGTTTCACGTTAAGCCAGTGAGCTTACCATCTTGTGCTCTATTGCAGGACTTGAAAGAGACCTCCCGGCTGAAATCGGGCTTCATTCACGCAACAAGGGGTGGCTAGGAGCAAATTCCTCTTCTCAACGATCAGCTCCTCAAGTCATAAGAAAAGCTTTTTAAGGAGTACAAGGAGCTTATTGCAGCCGAGGAGGAGAAACAGAAGAAGAAGGCCGCCCTGACAGAAGCTCGGAAGACCTTGGCCGGTCTTAATGGGAAGATCTATCGGGCGCAAGAGGATGCCCATGTCCCTAAAGAGGCAGCATAAAACGCCAAGGAGGAGGCCCTTCGGTCAAGGAAGTAGGCTACCTTGTCTGAGGAAGTGGCTTCAAAGGCTCGGGAAGAAGCGGCACGGTGCAAGGGTGAAGCCATCGAGCTAGACAAGGAGAAGAGGCTCGTGGAGTCGGACCTTGCCGCCGCCTGGAGCAATTATGCTGGGATCAAGGAGGCACTTCTGACGACCGAGATTGCCCAAGGCGCCGTGGAGGAGGCCGAGAAGAAGGCCCGTGAGGACCTCGAGGCAGAGCAGGCCCGCTCTCGTAGCCTTACCAATGACATTGACCGTCTAAAGAAAGCGCTGCGGGAGAAAGAAGACACTATCCTGCAATCGAGCAAGCTGATCGAGGATCTGCGGGTCGACAAGACTGAGTTGGCCAACTCCTACAAGAAGATCGAGAAGGCCAACACCGACCTGGTTGGTGAATACATGACTCTTGTGGAGAAGATCTGCGGTAAGTTCTTTATGCCCTTATGTTTTCTTTGTCGGCACTCATTTTCTTTTCTATCATCTGATTCCTTATCTCAATCTCTACAGGGCTTAAGGATGATCTACTGGTAGCCCAGGTCGACTCTCAGTCTCTTAAGGCTCGGCTCGAGGGAGAGGTCGAGTTGACAGGTCGACTCAGAACAGCGATCAACGACCTCTCGGCCTCTTGGGAGCTCGAGCCTACAAACAAGGAGGGGGAGGCAGCTCAAGGTGATGCTCTGGTCGACCAACTATGCTACTTAGGCGCTACTGTGAGGGATCGGGTGCGGGACGCCCTCCATACTCGGGTGAAGCGGGCTATGGCGGTCGTCTGCACGGGCTTCTCCTATGATATGGAGGTAGTGTCCCACGGCTTCGTCACCGACATCTCCAAGACTAACGCTGAGAACGAGGAGAGGCTCTAGACCTTGATCGATGATGCAGAGGTTCCTGACGAAAGGCTGGCGAAGCTGTTCGAGCCAGAGGTGCTCCCTCCTAAAGCCAGCGCGGGCACAGAAGATGGGGGTGAGGGTGGAGATGATGACTAAGGCCTGCGAGCCTAATCTGGGTACTTAGACCCGTTGTAATATATTTTGTACATGTCTTTGGTAAGCACTGTGGCCCAAGTGGCCATAAGACTCATGGTTTCTGTAAGTACTTGTTATTTTTATGCTCAAGCTTCCTTTGTTCCTTTTACTGCCTAAGTTCATTTGCCTCAATCGATCTTTTGTTACGGGAGTGAGTAGAGTTACCGTAGCCTGGAGGTGAAGGGATTCTTAGGCTCGACAGCCCTAGGCCCTTAAGGGGCTCGAGGTGTTTTTACTACTTGACCGTGAGGGATTTCCTTAGGGCTTAACAAGATAACGTCGAGTTTTTTGAAAAAGCGTTCAACTTTTAGGAGCCTGTGGGTGGGGTTCACCCCTGCTAGCCCCCAAGGGAGTTTCGATTATGATGAGTTATAGTCGAGACTACCTCCTAATGTCAAAATTTAAAGGTAACATTATGTATTACTTTAGAAAGTATTTTCATTCATTCATAGAGCCTCGATGGTACAAGATGTCTAGGAAATATAAAGCTTCAAAGCTCTAGGGGTAGAAGCGATGTAGCTGTTCGATGTTTCACGCATTGGTGAAGACCGCTCCCTTTTCATCCGCGAGCTTGTACGTCCCAGGCTTTAAGACCTCGGCCACCACGTATGGGCCCTCCCAAGGTGGAGTCAGCTTGTGGCATCCTTGATTGCTTTGCCCACGTTCAGATCCCTCTTGCGTACGTGCTTGTCGTGGTAGCGTTGAAGCTTCTACTGATATCTAGCTGAGTTGAGGAGGGCCATGTCTCGAGCTTCCTCGAGTTGGTCAACCGTGTTTTCTCGAGTCTCCTTAGTTGTCTGCTCGTTGTAGGCTTTGAGTCGAGGTGACCCATACTCGAGGTCTGATGGAAGCACGGCCTCAGAGCCATAGACCATGAAGAATGGGGTGTATTTCGTGGCCCTGCTCGGTGTCGTTCTTAAGCTCCATTGGACCGAGGAGAGTTCCTCGACCCATCTCTTGCCAAACTTTTTCAACCGATTGTAGATTCTAGGATTGAGCCCTTGCAAAATCATATCATTGGCACACTCGACCTGGCCGTTAGTTTGAGGGTGAGCTACTACAGACCAGTTCATACGGATGTGATGCCAATCACAGAAATCCAAGAACTTCTTGCCAGTGAACTGTGTGCCATTGTCGGTGAAGAAGAGGGCAGCCTGCTCGGAGTGAATGTTCGTAATGGGTCGAGCCTCGATCCACTTTGAGAACTTGTCGATGGCCACCAGCAAATGGGTGTACCCTCCTGTTGCCTTTTGGAGAGGGTCCACGAGGTCAAGGCCCCATACCACGAACGGCCAAGTGATGGGGATCATTTGTAAAGCGTGAGCTGGTAAGTGGGTTTGCTTGCCGTAGAATTGGCACCCGTGGCACGAACGAACAAGTTCGATGGCGTCAGCAACAGCTGTTGGCCAGTAGAAGCCTTGTCAAAAGGCGTTGCCGACGAGGGTTCTGGGAGCAACGTGGTGGCCGCAAGCCCCCGAGTGTAGATCCTCGAGGAGCTTCCGTCCTTCTTCCATGGTGATGCAGCGCTGCAAGATCCCGGTCAGGCTTCATCGCTACAACTCTTTGCTTTCACCGTAGATCACGTATGATTTGGCATGTCGAGGGATATGACAGACCTCAGCTCGATCTTCTGGTAATTCACCCCAGGTCAGGCAGTCGAGGAAGGGCGTACGCCAATCAAATGGCCGACCGGAGTGTTGAGAGGGTTGCTCGACTTCCATTACTTCTGCCACTGCCAGTAGGGCATCGATTGTATCGGTGGGCTCAAGAGCAGAGGCCTCGATGCAAGCCCCCGAGCTGAGGTCGACATATAGTTCGAGTAGGTCCCTTGAGAACGCGTCTGGTGGGACAGTGCCTCGAGTGGACGCACTCTTGGCAAGCTCGTCGACTGCTTCATTGTATCACCGTGCGATGTGGATGAGCTCGAGGCCGTGGAACTTATCCTCAAGCTTGCATACCTCCTTGTAGTAAGCTTCCATTTTTGGGTCATGACAGCTCGAGGCTTTCATAACTTGGTCAATTACCAACTGCGAATCGCTCGGACGTCGAGGCGCCGAACCCCGAGCTCGATGGCGATTCTTAACCCGTTGATGAGGGCCTCGTATTCTGCCACATTGTTAGACACTACAAAATGTATACGAATCACGTACCTCATGTGGACGCCAAGAGGTGAGACGAATAGCAAACCTACCCTAGCCCTTGTCTTCATGAGAGACCCATTGAAGTACGTCGTCCAGAGTTCCGCCTGGACCTGAGCGGGGGGAGCTGGGTGTCGGTCCACTCCACGATGAAGTCGACTAGTGCTTGGGTCTTGATGGCTTTGCGAGGCGCATAGGTGAGGGTCTCCCCCAAGTGCTCGATCGACCACTTGGTGATCCTCCTAGTGGCCTCTCGATTCTAGATGATCTCGCCCAACGGGAAGGATGAGACCACCATGATCGGATGGCCGAGAAAGTAGTGCTGCAGCTTGCGTCGGGCGAGAATCACAGCATAAATTAGCTTTTGAATCTAGGGTTATCGTACCTTTGTTTCTGAGAGCACCTCACTGATGAAGTAAACCGGCCGCTGAACTGGAAGCGCATGCCCCTCCTCTGGCCTTTCGACCTCCACAGCTGCGCTAACGACCTGGGTCGTTGCCGTAACATAAAGGAGCAAAGGTTCTGTGGGTCGAGGGGGTATTACGATCGGAGCGGTGGTCAACATCCTCTTAAGTTTGTCGAGAGCTTCCTCAGCCTTGATGGTCCATGTCAAGCGCTCAGCTTTCTTCAGAAGCTGGTACAGTGGTAACGCTTTTTCCCCAGCCGTGAGATGAAGCGGCTGAGTGCTGCCAGACAGCCTGTTACCTTCTCCATGCCCTTGACGTCTTGAATTGGCCCCATTTTGGTGATGGCTGAGACTTTCTGGGGGTTGGCCTCGATGCCGCTCTGGGAGACTATGTATCCTAAGAGCATGCCTTGAGGCACGCCGAAGACACACTTCTCGGGGTTCAGCTTGATATTGTTGGCACGCAGGCAGCCAAATGCGATCTCAAGGTCCTGAATTAGGTCATTTTGCCTTTTTGATTTGACGACGATGTCGTCGACATATGCCTCGATAGTCGACCCTATGTGTTCTCCGAAAACGTGGAGCATGCACCGTTGGTACTTTGCCCCGACGTTTCAAAGTCCAAAGGGCATGGTCACGTAGCAATACATCTTGAAGTGTGTGATGAAAGAGGTTGCGAGCTGGTCAGATTCTTTCATTTTTATTTGATGGTAGCTAGAATAAGCATCAAGGAAAGCTAGGGTTTCACATCCCGCGGTAGAGTCGACAATTTGATCAATACGTGGTAAAGGAAATGGAACTTTCGGACATGCTTTATTTAAACTGGTATAATCTACACACATCCTCATTTTCCCATTATTTTTCTTAACTAATACAAGGTTTGCTAACCAGTTGAGATGGTGAACCTCCTTGATGAATCCAGCCGTCAAAATCTTGTGGACCTCCTCACCAATGATCTTGCGCTTCTCCTCGTCGAAGCGGCGCAGTCATTGCTTCACTAGTCTAGAACCGGCTCGGATCTCCAAGGAGTGCTCGGCTCTCCGAGGGACTCCATGCAAACATGTTGGCATTTGCACGAAGAAAGTCGACGAGCACGACCTCCTATTTGGGGTCGAGGTCGGCACTGATTGTCAGCACCTTGCCATCAGAGTTGTCGGGGTTGAGCGGTACCTTCATCGTGCCTTCTGCTGGCTCGAAGTTGCCTGCATGGCGCTTTGGCTCTGGAGCCTTAGTGGCGAGGGCCTCGAGCCTCAAGGCGAGCTCAGTGGTGCTTTCGACCGCCTCCCCGTACTCGAAACACTCGACATCGCATTCATAAGCATGCTCGTAGGAGGAGCTGACAGTGATGACTCCCTTAGGCCTGAGCATCTTAAGTTTGAGGTAGGTGTTGTTGGAGATCGTCATGAACTTGGCATATCCTGGGTGTCTGATGATGGCGTGATAGGTGCCTCTAAAACTCTCCACTTCAAAAGTGTGGGTTTCCTTCCTGAAGTTGGACGCTGTGCCAAAACAGACCGGTAGCTCGATTTAACCCACCGGCAGCGCCTTTTCCCCTAGAACGACACCATGAAAGCCACCTACGCTGGGTTGGAGCTGTGCTCTCTCGATGCCTAGGAGGTCGAGGGTCTCGAGGTAGATGATGTTGAGGCTACTGCCGCCATCCATCAACACCTTTGAGAGTCGAGCGTTGATGATGATAGGGTCGACGACAAGTGGGTAGACGCTAGGGGCGACGACCCTGTCGGGGTGGTCATCACGATCGAAGGTATTGTGGCACCGCCATTCTTGCCGCAAAAACCTCCCAGTGCTCCCTCTTGCGTTGTTGTAAGGTGAGTTGTGCTGAGGGACCGTCGTAGATCATGTAGCAGTCGTGGATGGCGGGGAACCCCTCGTCATCCTTGCTTCCGCCCTTGCCATCGCTCTTGTCCTTCCGCCCATCATCCTTCTTCAGCCCCAGACTGTCAAAGTATTTCTTCAGCATACGGCTGTTGACACCGTTTTTGGGCACGTGTCTAGGATGGCAGGATAAGGTGGCAGTATGCTGTTTACAGGGTGAGTTGCCGATGAGAATGGTTGCCGATGAAGGAGAGGTTGAATGTGAATAGGTCTGCAGACAGTGATGTGTTTATGCCGATGGCTATAATGGGGGAGTCTGCCGATGACCATGGTAAGGAGTCTGCCGATGACCATGGTAAGGAGTCTGCCGATGATATGGAGGAGGAGTCCGGAAACTGCTGATCGGTTTATGGAAGAATTTCAGTTCGTCACGGGAGATAGCTTTGTTATTTCCTTATTTATTTAAGTCGTTTTGTATACGGATTCCGTGTAATTTGGAATTCGAATTCTAATCGTGTCTGGTTGTAGCTCTTTGAGTAGGGTATAAATATAGACCCTAGGGCCTTGTAATGAGATACCAATCAATCAAACAAACACATGTTTTTTACTCATATTCTAGCATCTACCTTTCGACGACTTCGTCATACTTTTTTCCTTTTTATTACGAGTTCTTAGGAATTCGTCGACTTAAGCTCGGCGTATTCTCGAGTTCCGCGTGAGTACCTCTTAGCCGTGACATCCGGGCGCATCGCTGTTGTCAGGACTAAAGTATTCGAGTTATCACCTTTGCCGATAGTAAGGTCAAATCGGCTGGCACGCCTTAACGTTTGAATCGGGTATTAGCCCTTTGTGTTTGCAGATCGATTTTGCATCAACACATCTTTTGGCACGCCCGGTGGGACCAGATTCAAGATCAAGATCAACATGTCAATTTCTGACTTCGATCAGGAGAACGTCATCCCCGTGACGGAGGCCAATCTCAAGGATGAGCAGAAGCAAGCTATTGCCCAAGCCATGGAAGAGTTCAAGCTGCAATGCCTGAGGTCTTTCAGCATAAACAGGAGCGGCGAGGTGATCCAGAAAGATGCACTGCCGGCACCACGGCAAATTACCTTCGAAGCCAATCCTGGCAAGCTTCAAGATATGGTTGACAGCGCTATCAACCGAGCGTTGATCAACCAAGCTGGTGTACTGTCTAATACGGTTTTCAATGCCGTGGCAAGAACTTTCAAGGAAGGACAAATCCCACCAGATTATGTGGGCCCTTCTCATCATCAGCCAACAGCACCAGAAGTCACGGCTCCATCGGCTGCTTTGACGGTTGCAAGTGCACAATCTGCCGTCCCTCCAAGTACATCGGGAACTACTGGCGCACTATCTGTGCCGATGACAACCAACCCACAGACTTCAATTGGGCAGCATAAACTGACAACAGATATGTTGGCATCGGCAATGTCAGGGTTGACTCCTCCTCCCAACTGGTGGGATTACGGTATGCCTCCAGAGTTGACACCAGGAACATCACAAATAACTGACATGAGGGGCAAGACTCCTATGACATCGGCGCCTCCCAATGCGCCGGTGAACCAGAGTCCTCGGTATACCACAACTACTACTGCAAGGCCTCACACTGGAAATCCTCAAGATTCAATGTTCCAAATGCCTAATGCATCGGCAGATTCAATGCTGATGCAACAGAGGTCTATGGCACAGTCGGGGTACGTCAATTCAATGATGGTACCCAATTACCAATCATCGGCAGCACCTATGCCGATGAACGCTAATAATGGATGGCTTGGACAGCAAGTCTTTCCACAATCGCCCCAGCAGAGTTACCAGACTACAGGGTTCCAGCAAGGACAGGTCTATCCCGGGTTCCAAGGTCAGGGGATTCCCAACCAGCCAATGAATTTCGGACAGCAGCTCGGGGGACAGCAACTCGGGGGGCAGCAAATCTGTGGACAGCAGTTTGGTGGTCCGCAGATTGGAGGACAAATGGTTAATCCAATGTTCCGTGCAGAGCATGCCCCAAACAGACACATGGAGGCTCGCCACCAGGTGTCGGACCCGCAGCCGCCTCATCGGCAGGATGCCGATGCATATTGGGCCGATAAGATCGCTGAAGTAATGAGGGATCAATTTGGGATAAAACCCAAGGTCAACACTTACTCTTATCGGACACCGTATCCTCCTGCATATGATTTGATCCCGCTTCCGCATCGATACAAGGTTCAGGATTTCACTAAGTTTTCTGGGCAAGATGACACGTCAACCATGGAACATGTCAACAGGTTCATCATTCAATGCGGAGAAGCCGGTAATAGGGACGAATTGAGGGTTCGTCTATTTTCATCATCATTGTCTGGATCGGCCTTTACCTGGTTCATGTCATTACCTCCCAACTCAGTGATTACTTGGGCCGATTTGGAGAAACAATTCCACAAATACTTCTTCTCTGGGGTTCATGAGAAGAAAATCACCGACTTGGTCAAGTTGAGGCAACGTAATGATGAGTCGGTTGAGGGTTTTGTGCAGAGGATACGGGAGGTCAAGAATAAATGCTATAGCTTGGTTCTGGATGATCGGCAGCTAGCCGATTTGGCTTTCCAGGGTTTGTTGCCACACATCAGGGATAAGTATGCCTCCCAGGAGTTTGAAAGCTTAAGGCATTTGGTGCAGAGGATTTCTGATCAAGACATTAAACCTTTTGAGCCCAAAAGAGCATGGAACAAGAAGGTATCATTTGTTGATGAGGCAATAAGCTCAGATTCTGATGAGGAACCAGTCATCGGCTTGGCAGAGTGGGTAAAGAACAAGAAGCCGATGTCTTGCCCTTTTGGACAGAAGGAACCAGAAAAGTTCACCTTTGACACCGCTAAGGCCGACAAAATATTTGATTTTCTACTCCAGGAAGGTCAGATCAAGCTGTCTCCTAATCACGTGATCCCATCGGCAGAGGAGTTGAAGAGGATGAAATATAGCAAGTGGCATAATGCAACTTCTCAGACACCAATGAATGCAAAGTGTTCAGACAGCAGCTGCAATTGGCTATAGAGTCTGGGAGAATCAAGTTTGACAGTTCCAAGGCCCAGAAGCCGATGAAAATAGACCAACATCCTTTCCCGACAAACATGTTGGATGCCAAGGGGAAGGCTAAGGTCTTAACATCGGAGACAGCTGAGAAGAGTGCATCAGTAGATCCTCAGCATCAAGTTACTACTGCCGATGCAAGAAGTAAGGGCTTGGTCCAGGAAGGAACTAGCTCAGGAAGGCCTCCTCGGTCTGGTATCGTTATAACTCATAGAAGGCCTCGAGAAAATTGGCTGCAGCGGGAGGATCGGTATCGGCGCCAGCAAGAAGATTATCGACGGGAAGAAGAAAGACGCCGACAGGAGTGGAATCGGCACAGAGATCATTGGAATTGTCTGTTCTTCATCCATTGTTGGGAGGAAAATATTAAGCTTCCTTCTGTCAGAGACTGCCCTGAGTGCAATGGTTATGATCGGTACGACAGGACTGATCGGCGTTATCATGATGACAATCGGCGATTTGATGGGCCGATCAGAGGAAGAGCATCGGTTCATGATCGGCTGGGGGCAGGCTTAGCGTGCATGATAGGCTTGGTGATCGTGTCCAATATTTTCCCAGGAACCAGGAAGAGCTCGAGGAGATGGCTAATGCGCGAGTTCCCGATGAGTTTATATTTTGCAGGGATGCTAACACGTATCGTATGAAGTCAAGGGAGAACCGACGCCCGGCAGCAAGGCAAAAGCTACTCCCTCCATGGTGTCCTGAAGGTTTGACCAAGACACAGAAAAGGAGATTGCAGCGTGAAAGGCAAGAGGAGCTAAACAAGGGCGAAAACTCTGGTCAGTCTGGAGATCAGCAGCAATCAGATCCTAAGAAAGGAGGTCCATCGGCAGGAGTTAACATGGTCTTTATGTTACCGATGGAGTTTCTTGCACCATCCAGTGATGATGAGTTGGAATTTTCCGATCAAATAGCCCAGCTGGCTCTGGATCCGATGACGGCTATCTTTGAGAAGCCTGCCGATGACGAGAGACAGCATCTCAAAGCTCTGTTCGTCAAAGGAAGGGTTGATGGGCAGCCGATGACCAAGATCCTAGTTGATGGTGGAGCTGCTATTAATATTATGCCATATGCAGTATATCGGAAGCTTGGGAAAGGGGATCAGGACTTGACCAAGACCGATATGATGCTCAAGGATTTTGAAGGAAACGTGTCTCCAGTCAAAGGGGCAATATGTGTGGAGTTGACCATCGGCAGCAAAACCTTGCCGACAACTTTCTTAGTGATCAGTGGAAAGGGTGCTTACAACTTATTGTTGGGAAGAGATTGGATTCATGCCAATTGTTGCATCCCATCTACAATGCACCAATGCTTAGTTCAGTGGGTAGCTGACAAGATTGAGATTGTCCCAGGAGATTCTTCTTATGTTGTTGCATCGGCAGAGGCGGATACCTATGAAAGGACTAGGTGCATTTCAGGGGAAGTTTGGGAGAAAGATTTTCTCAAAGTTGCCGATTACGAGATTCCACTGTTGACGGTCCTTAATGCACATATTTAACCATCAATTAATCATAGAAAAGGATCCAGATGCAACCAACACCTAGACTTAGGGTTTCATCTGACAGAATTCCACGAGTTTTGGTGTTTGTCTATTTCTGCAGGGGGTTATCAGGAAATACGGAAGAAAGGCCCACACGTCGGGTTTACATAGATATATTAACGTGCCGCACAATTTTCTATCATCTAGAAGACTCCAGAAGCCACGGGACCGAACGGGAAGGCAATCGGGCTCGGAGGCAGGGCGCCCGCCCGGCTACAGTGCCCAATCAGGACACGTTTCGCGGATTATGCTCCACCGACCTAAAGGATCAAGGAAAACCGTGCGATTAATGTCAGTTTGATCCAACGGCCCAGATTCACTTGAAGGGACTATAAAACCAGACCCCCTGGCCCCTGGAGATCATACCTCTTCTACAGAATCAAAGCTAGGGTTTCAATTCTTCATCCAAGTAGAGAGGATCCCTCTAGTTCTTCTAGTTCTACCTCTAGTTCATCTAGATCTAGTTCTAGTTCATCTAGTTCTAGTTCTAGTTCCTCTAGTTCTAGTTCTAGTTAGTTCTAGTTGTAATCTAGAAAATAGGGAGAGAGAAGAGGAGAGCGGAGGAGGAGCCGGATCTGTCGGATCTTCCTCAACATTGTACTTTTGCAGCATCTAGTTCGTTCTTCATCGTTCTCCAGGTTCTTCAACTCGTAACTCCTGAGTTCTCTAATTACTTTTATTTACATTCAAGTTATTTATTGGATTCCCGCTTGCATCAAGTGCTCTAATCTTTGAAACATTAGAGTAGTAATTAATAGATTAGACGTGGTGTTTAGTCTTGCAATTACCTGGAATTGCACACAATCCTACGGATTGTTGTGGTAGCCCTAGGGTAGTGACAGCCCTAACGGTCGACGTATTCCACCACGTTCGGATCGGTGTTTGTAGGACCGTAGTCAGACCTTCCTAGCCCCCTTCTCATCTCTTTCTGTGGTTAGTGCTCTGATGTCCCGATATAGATAATCTTGAAGTAATTCTTGATTCTTAGATCAACTAGAGAACTCTCAGGAAACTTCCTCTCTTCCCACCAAAAATAATCATATAGTTATCCTTGGGCGATCTTGGATCTTAATTAGTACACTCACGTTCCTTGTGGAAAATCGATACTCTGGAATACTCCCGGGTGAAGGCTACATCGGTATCCGTGCGCTTGCGGATTTTTTCTGTTTGCGTTTAAAATACCCAACATCCACCGATCCAAGCAGTCGGTTCTGACGACGGTTTTTAATGGATAGATTCGCCGATGATGGAAAATTAGGCCAGGGATTCACATCGGCCAATGATTTGGTAGAAGTAGATATAGGTAGTGGTGATAAGCCTAGGCCTACTTTTATTAGTGCTAAATTAGATCCTGAGTGTAAGCAACAATTAACTAGCTTGTTAAAAGAATATAAAGATTGCTTTGCTTGGGATTATACCGAGATGCCTGGTTTAGACCGATCAATTGTTGAACATCGGTTACCCATTAAGCCTGGATTTCGGCCACATCAGCAACCAGCTCGCCGATGTAATCCTAACATTCTACCTGATATTAAGGCCAAAATCACCAAACTCATTGAAGCTAAGTTTATTCGGCAGTGTCGATATGCCGAATGGATTTCCAATGTTGTTCCGGTTTACAAGAAAAACGGGAAGCTTCGGGTGTGCATTGATTTCAGGAATCTCAATAAAGCTACGCCGATGGATGGATACCCAATGCCTGTTGCCGATCTATTGGTTGACGCTGCGGCTGGTCATCGGGTCATCAGCTTTATGGACGGCAATGCAGGATACAATCAAATATTCATGGCAGAGGAAGATATTCCAAAAACCGCATTTAGGTGTCCTGGTCAAGTTGGGTTATTTGAATGGATAGTCATGACCTTCGGGTTGAAGAATGCTGGTGCTACTTATCAAAGGGCCATGAATTTTATATTTCATGAGTTCATCGGCAAGCTGGTGGAGATCTATATTGATGATGTGGTGGTCAAGTCTGGAGATTTCTCAAAGCATCTTGCCGATTTACGAAAAGTATTAGAGTGCACAAGGAAGCATGGATTGAAGATGAATCCCAACAAGTGTGCATTTGGTGTATCGGCAGGGCAGTTTCTTGGTTTCATGGTACATCAAAGGGGTATTGAAATTAGTTGAAGATCTATTGATGCCATCAATAAAATAGTGGCCCCTACCAACAAGACTGAGCTCCAGTCCTTGATCGGCAAGGTAAATTTTATCAGGAGATTTATATCCAATCTGTCTGGTAAGATTCGTGCTTTCAGTCCTCTCCTTAAGTTGAAAGCCGATCAAGAGTTTATTTGGGGAAAAGAGCAGCAGTTGGCTTTGGATGAAATCAAGAAATATCTAGCGAATCCTCCAGTTCTAGTTCCACCTCAGCAGGGAAAGCCCTTCAGATTGTATTTGTCTACCGATGGGACGGTTATCGGTTCGGCTTTGATTCAAGAATTTGAAGGGAAAGAGCGTGTAATTTATTACTTAAGCAGGAGATTAATTGATGTTGAGACCAGGTATTCGGCCATTGAGAAGTTATGCTTATGCTTTTATTTTTCGTGTATTAAATTGAGGCACTATTTATTATCGGCCGAATGCACTGTTGTTTGCAAAGATGATGTGATCCGATACATAATATCTATGCCGATTTTGAGTGGCAGGATCGGTAAATGGATTTTAGCACTGTCGGAGTTCGATCTGCGTTACGAATCGGCTAAGGCAGTTAAAGGACAGATTATGGCCGATTTTGTGACTCAGCATTGCGGTGTAGTGGAGGTCTTGGAAATTGTGCCCAGGACACTTTTCTTTGATGGATCTACATGTGACCGGGGGGCAGGAATCGGCATTGTATTAGTTTCCCCTAAGGGGAGGAAGTATGAATTTTCCTTGCCGATTGTTGCTACATCGACAAATAATCAGGCTGAGTATCAGGCTCTGATCAAGGGATTGGAGTTGTTAAGAGAAGTTCGTGCTGATGCTGTTGAAATTTTTGGGGATTCTATGTTGGTTATAAATCAATTGGCCGGGAGCTATGAATGCCGAAGTGAAGTTCTCATAACTCATTTCGAGAAAAGCATGCGACTGTTGAAGGAATTCAAAGATTTCCGATTAGAGCATATTCCTCGATTGCATAATGAAGAGGCCAATCGGTTAGCTCAGCATGCCTTGGGATATCAGCCTATGATTAATGCAATATCGGCAATCGGTACCGATGATTGGAGGAAGGAAATTATTGATTATCTAAAGGATCCATCCAAGAAAGTTGAAAGACGAGTTCGATTTCAAGCAACCAAATATGTGCTCCTTGAAGATGAATTGTATTATCAAACTATTGATGGGATTCTTCTCCGATGCTTGGGTGATGATGAAGCTAGAAGTTTGATGGGAGAAATCCATGAAGGAGTGTGTGGAGCGCATCAGTCAGCTTTTAAGATGAAGTGGATGATTCGAAGGAATGGATATTTTTGGCCGACCATACTTGAGGATTGTTTTAAATATTTCAAGGGGTGTCAAGGTTGTCAAAAGTTTGGTAATATTCAAAGAGCACCCGCATTGGCTATGAATCCTATAATAAAGCCTTGGCCGTTCCGGGGATGGGCTATCGATCTGATCGGCCAGATTTATCCACCATCTAGCAAAGGGCATAAGTTCATTCTGGTTGCCACTGATTATTTCACTAAGTGGGTTGAAGCTATTCCTTTGAAGAAAGTCACATCGGCCAATATGATTGATTTTGTGAAGGAGCATATTATTTACCGATTTGGGATCCCTCAAACGATTACTACCGATCAGGGCACTATGTTCACATCGGGGGAGTTTGATGAATTCGCAATCGGTATAGGGATTAAAGTGTTGAATTCTTCTCCTTATTATGCTCAAGCCAATGGGCAGGCCGAGGCGTCTAACAAAGGAATTATCAAGCTTATTAAACGAAAGATTGAAGAGAATCCTAAGCGGTGGCATACATTATTAAATGAAGCATTGTGGTCTTATCGGATGGCTTGTCAAGGATCAACCAAGGTGTCACCCTATCAATTGGTGTATGGACATGATGCGGTGTTGCCTTGGAAAATTAAGGCTGGATCTAGGCGATTATCTTTTCAAGATCAATTAACTGCCGATGATTATGCCACTTTGATGACCGATGAATTGGATGATCTAGCAGGGCATCGGTTAAAAGCTTTAATGAGTATAGAAAAAAATAAGAAGAGAGTTGCTAGATGGTATGATAAGAAAGTGAAGGCTAAGGAGTTTGCCGATGGGGATTTGGTATGGAAATTAATTTTGCCAGTCGGGACTAAAAGTTCGAAGTTTGGAAAGTGGTCTCCTAATTGGGAAGGTCCTTATCGGATAAGTCGATCGGCTCCTGGTAATGCCTATATTCTAGAAACTCTCGAAGGAGTTGAATTTCCCAGAGCATTAAACGGCAAGTATTTAAAGAAGTACCACCCTAGCATATGGGTCGATGCATAAAAGTTTAAATGCCGATAACATTCCTATCGGCTGGATTAAAGTGTATCTGGGGATGGATTTAATGTTTCAAAAGATGCCGATAACAGTCCTATCGGCTAGACTAAAAGCTGAGGTAGCAGGAAAGCACAGATATGATGCCGATGAAAACTTTATGTGTTAAGCAACACCTGGATTGCTGATATAGCGCGTAGCCGAATTTGGTTGGCTGCTTCTATCTCCTTGATGTCATCATCGGCAGAACCTTCTATCGGCTTCAGCTTCTTCTTCAGTTGAAGTGCCTTGCGACCATGAACATTTCGCTCGTGCTCAAGAAGCCTGATGGTCTCTGGCAATTGGCTCTCTTCCTGTTGGGCTTGGGATAAGGCGTTCTCCACTTCCTTGAGTTCCGCCAACAGGGATTCTCTTCTTGCTGATAGATCGGATATCTTCTGCTTCAGCGCATCTCCTGAAGATCTCAGGATACCGATGTTCTTGTGCTTCTCATCGGTCAGGAGTTTCTCTTTCCTCATTTCATCGGAAAGCTGAGTCTGAGCGGCTCTATCGGCAAGACGCCGAGAAGCTCTCTGATACTGCAGCTGGCGACTCTCCAAATGAGCGGCTTGGAATAGAATTTCTTCGACGTCGGCTGGGATTTGGCCTCTGAGAGTTCTGAACAGAGTCTTGGTGGAGTCTGAGTCATCGACCAACTGCGCTGTGTCCTGGTGGAGGAGAGCTGACAATTCTTCCAGCCTGGCCCTGATCTCTGCCGGTGTAATGCCAACTGTCCGAGAAGAGCTTGCTTCTTCGCCTTCTTCTTCGGAGAGATCGATGGCGAAGGAAAACAGGCTGTCGGGAGAATCTTGTTCCTGGGAGGGAGAGCAAGGTTAGTTCATACTCAGAGAATCGGCAAATAATGCTGACGGTAGACGGTGACTTACTTGCTTCAAGGCGATCTCTTGCCTTGGACTGGGAGGTGCTGACGGAGCTGCAGGCTGATCGGCTAAAGATGCCGATGGAACTACAGGTTGATCAGCTAAGGTTGCCGATGAGACGATATCGACTGAAGGAAGTCAAGAAAGGTTATGAGACTAAATGAGAATAAGTTCATCGGCAACAGTATTGTCAAAATATGTTACCTGGAGAAGGAACAACAGTTGTCTGAATCGGGGGAACCGCCGATGATGTAATTGGACCCACCGGGCCAGTTGTTTGTTCACCCTCATCAGCTGATGTACCTTCCGTTTGAGGTTCTTCTTGCTGGGGTCCTTCCATCTGTGGTGCTTCCTGCATTGGTTGGGGAGAAAGTGCTTGCTGCGTCTGAACGTCTGGAGAAGAAGGAGAAGACTCCACCGGAATTGGAGACACCGGAGGAGGAAGGGGAGTTGCCACTTTATGGCGCTTTGTTCCAGCCTTAGCACCTTTGGTACCTTTTCTCTTAGGTTGGCTAGACTGGGGGGCATCGGCACTTTGACGCTTGGCTTTTGCCGATGCACCAGTTTGCTGCAATAACGAACAAGGGTTTATGAGCCTAAATATAGCCGATATAAAGATAGTCAGCGTAAAAGAAAAAGATTTGACAAATTGCCTTGAAAGCCTGCGCCAGAGTGGAGGCGGCTACCGTAGGTGATGCCTGAGCTCTCTTGGTGGTGACTTTCCTGAGGCGCACACCCCGATGCACGACGGAAGCTAGAGTGGGAGCATTGTGGCCGATTGAGGAGATCGGGCCTGATGGAAACAAGTCGATCGGCTTGCCACTCCTGCTAACCGATGGGGGGATGTTGTCAACCTGCAAAAAGAATACAAGGGTAAGCTACCGATGGAAATAGTATTGAAAAATGAAACATCGGTTTAAAATGCTTACAGTGTCATCGGGGACTTCGTATTCGGGGTCGATCATGCCGCGGTATGAGAGGGCCGATCTGCAGAATAGGTGCTCTTTCTATTCTGCCCACCATAGCTTGTATGCCTGAGTAATAAAGGCAGCTGGAACCCATTCTGATAGATCTACATCTGTATCGGCATTTGGTGGTAGTTGGGCTACTCGAATCCATCCAAGGAAGTTGGTGATGGGTTCTCTGGGTTTTATCACATCGGCATAAGGAAGTGCAATCGGCAACAGGCCGAAAGCTAGTTGACGGGCTAAGGCCGATGGATTGTAAAATTCATAGGTTTGGGGAGAGGTTTTTGTGCTACCAAAGAAATTCACTGGTATGGCT
Organism: Sorghum bicolor; assembly: GCF_000003195.3. NCBI lineage: Eukaryota > Viridiplantae > Streptophyta > Magnoliopsida > Poales > Poaceae > Sorghum > Sorghum bicolor. The sequence goes on along the minus strand of NC_012874.2, from coordinate 36,818,380 downwards.
CTGGGAGTCACAATTGCCATCATCACCTCATTATCCCTGTCAAGAGCCTCATCAAATGGATTGAAGGTTAGAGGGAGCATGCTGTCTGGATCATCATAAGCCAACCATGGTCGTTCATCTCTGGCTAGTCCTTTATACAGAGTCTGGAAGAATCGGCCGATTTGATCCGGATTATTCCCTGAACCAGGTAGAACTATGGCAGCTTCGCCAAAGTTCAGGGGGGCACGTGTTGCCGATTCCTCTTCGCCCAACACATGATTTTCGGCTATATCTCTTGGGAAATGCTGTGTGAACAAGTTAAAGTTAAGGCGCTTATGCAAGTGCAGATTGAGCCACATGTTAATAAACCACCAGGGACCTCCCAAGTTGCCGATAGACTGACCAAGCAGGAGTTTCTGGGCTACCTGATGGAGAAGATGGTAAGCAGCGCCAAGCAAGTATCGACCGAGAGGAAATTGGCCACCGTTAGCCAGTCTCTCTGCTGCCGATAGATAGACTGAAGTCGGTCCTGCCGATCGACCACAGAATACGAACTTGTCCAGCCACATGTTCAGAAAGGTGGTTTGTTCCTTTATGGTGACAGGCCCCTTCCCACGGTACTTCTGAATGTACCCCGACCAACCGCCGATAGCGCGAGTCTCCACTTTGGCACTAGGAGCGGTATCAAAGAAGTGGGTGCTATCGGCAGAAGAGACGCCTAGACCAGTGAGCATAGCTACATCGGCAAGAGTGGGAGAAACAGGGCCGTGGCCAAAGACGAAAGCATTAAGGGTATCTGACCAAAAATAAGACGCAGCTATCAACAGCGACTCGTTCTTGTGCATATCGGCAATAGATAGCCTGATGCATTGGGCTAGCTTCCTTTCACCCCACTGGACTTCATTCGAATTGCTGACTCTCAAGAACCAATCTTTCCACCCTACAGTAGGGCTGGGCCAAGAGCGAAAGGTGTCTTTCCACAGATCTAAAGAAAAATTTTCGGCTCTAAAGGGAATCCTGTTGGTTTCTGCGTTGATAACGTCAGTTGGATCTGGATCCCCTAGAGGGCCGAGGCATTGAAGGTGTGGTTGATCAGTGGGGATAACAATTTTGTTGGACAATTCCTAGTGGTTTTGGGAATAAAAAGAAATACAAAGAGAAAAGAAAAGGAAGATATTCAGTAAAATGAATTGCGGATGAACAGGGATACGAAGAAAAATACAGGAGACGGGATGGAGATCTGACCTCAGGGACGACGAAGCCAATGGCCATCTTGCCGCGAAGAGAGCGTTTGAGGGCACCGGAGTTGATGAGGAGGAGTGCTTGTCGGAGGTCTTGGGAGTTTTGAATGGCGCCGCCGCTGGAAAAGTAAAGTTGGGTGGTGGAATGATGTGATGGGGAAGGAGTACCCGAGAAGAAACTATTTATAGGACAAAATGGGCAAGGGCAAATCTGACTTATCTCTTTGCCGCATCCGAGAAATCCGAGGGTACTCAGGTAGATATGGTAACTGTTCACACGGTAATCAAGGGGTTGCGCAGGTGATTTGACGGGAGGCGGTCATTATCTGAAGATATTTTACTGTACGAGATCTCCTGGTCGGTCCATCGGCAGCGTTCTATAACGGTCATATTGCCGATGGGCGGATAGAGGGAAGGTAGCCGTTTGTACGAACATCCTGGTCAGTACATCGGCAGATCTTTGTAACGGTATTATTGCCGATGTACAGTTGAGAGAGAAATGCCCGTTTAGGAAGTTGGGGATTTCGAGGAATCTGCGGAGGAATAGGATCAGAGTTGTTCAGATTGAGGTTGTCGGTTACCAGATTAGGAGCATTAATTGCGGGAAAAGGCATCATTACTGCAGAGAATTTCAGAGCATTAATAGTTTTATACTCCGAAATTGGGGGGCATGTGTTGACACCGTTTTTGGGCACGTGTCTAGGATGGCAGGATAAGGTGGCAGTATGCTGTTTACAGGGTGAGTTGCCGATGAGAATGGTTGCCGATGAAGGAGAGGTTGAATGTGAATAGGTCTGCAGACAGTGATGTGTTTATGCCGATGGCTATAATGGGGGAGTCTGCCGATGACCATGGTAAGGAGTCTGCCGATGACCATGGTAAGGAGTCTGCCGATGATACGGAGGAGGAGTCCGGAAACTGCTGATCGGTTTATGGAAGAATTTCAGTTCGTCACGGGAGATAGCTTTGTTATTTCCTTATTTATTTAAGTCATTTTGTATACGGATTCCGTGTAATTTGGAATTCGAATTCTAATCATGTCTGGTTGTAGCTCTTTGAGCAGGGTATAAATATAGACCCTAGGGCCTTGTAATGAGATACCAATAAATCAAACAAACACACGTTTTTTACTCATATTCCAGCATCTACCTTTCGACGACTTCGTCATACTTTTTTTCCTTTTTATTACGAGTTCTTAGGAATTCGTCGACTTAAGCTCGGCGTATTCTCGAGTTCCGCGTGAGTACCTCTTAGCCGTGACATCCGGGCGCATCGCTGTTGTCACGACTAAAGTATTCGAGTTATCACCTTTGCCGATAGTAAGGTCAAATCGGCTGGCACGCCTTAACGTTTGAATCGGGTATTAGCCCTTTGTGTTTGCAGATCGATTTTGCATCAACAACAGCAATCCTCGAGCTTGTGGTTGGCCCCTCCCTTGTGATAAGGGCAGGGCTCCTTGAGCATCTTATGGAAGACGGCCCCCTCCGGGGGGCCTCAAGGCTTCTTGCGCTCGACCGCGGCAAAGAAATCGTCGTCGAGGGTCTCTCGCTTATTCTGTCACGCTTTCTTCTTGTTGTTGTTCTTTTTGGGCCCCCTGCTGGGGCCTTCGTTGTCTTTTGCTGGTGCCTTCCCCTTGCTGCTCTCGTGGCTAAAGAAAGCACCGACGACCTCCTCGTCGGTAGCGTAGTTCGCCACTATGTCCATCAGCTCGTCGACAGTTTGCGTATGATTTCGCCCTAACTCCCTCACCAAATCCTTACAGGTGGTGCCTGAGACGAACGCCAAAATGACATCATGGTCAGGGATGTGCGGGAGCTCTGTGCGCTACTTGGAGAAGTGTCGAGCGTACTCTCGGAGAGATTCTCTAGATTTCTGCTTCCACTTGCTGAGGTCCCACAAATTGCCAGGGCGGATGTAAGTCCCTTTGAAATTTCATTCGAACACCCGGACCAGGTCGGTCCAATCGTGGATTTGGTTGGCCGGGAGTTCCTCGAGCCACCTACGAGCTATGTCGGAGAGGAACAGCGGGAGCTGCCGGATGATGGTCCGATCGTCCCCTCGAGCGCCTCCCAGCTGGCATGCCAGCCGAAAATCCACCAGCCATAGCTCTGGCTTGGTTTTGCCATTGTATTTGACAATGCTGGTCGGGGGTCGGAACGGGCTTGGCAGCGGCATGCTGCGAATTGCTCTACTGAAGACTCGAGGGCCCGGCGGCTCTAGAGCCATCCGATCCTCGTCGCTATCGTAGCGTCCACCGAGGTGGGCGCTGTAGCCCCGCTCCTCGGCATCTCTGTGTTTGCGGCGTCGATGCTCGTTGATGTCGCGTCAAGCGTCACGAGGGTCCTGATTGTCGACGAGGCGCTCTTGGATTGGCACTGTCTTCTTGCCTCGAGGTGGCGGCTCCTGATGAACCGATATCTCCCTCTCGCTTCGGGCCGGCTCAGGGCGCTTTTCTGTGGCTGCCCCTCGACGTCGAGAGGCTGAGCTCTCAGCTTGCTGGGCTACCGCCACATTGAGCAGACCTTGCACCTCATCTCAAATGTGTCATGCCTAGGAGTTCGAGGCTCAGGCATGTTACATAGCAGCATGGTCACCGCCATGATGTTCTGACCAGCTCGAGGAAAACGGCTGACGAGCGGTTCAGGCTCATTGTCCACCACGATCTATCGGTACACGTCTCGAGCGGGTCTGCGCGCACCTCCGCCGTGCAGGTGCGGTTGGTCTCGCTCGAGGGCTCGCTCAAGCTGGCTGAGGCGCTCTCAGTCCTCATCGAGCTTGGCTTTCAGCTCTTGTAGTTGCGCAAGTTGCACAACATTGTCATCCTGAGGTGGAGGGTTCGCTTGCCCATTGTTCCCAGGTGTCTTGGGATCTTCCCCTGCTATAGGAGCTCGAGTGCCTGTGGCGGTGTCCTCCGTGTCGTCCGTGGTAACCACGGCCCCATCGACGTTGAAGCAATCCCTTGTAGGGTCGTAGCTGTCGGATTCGGAGTCGGGGTCTGGTTCGGCGGTGTAGAAACATCCGCATCCCTCCTCCGCCAACTGTTGTCTGAGCGTGGTAAGGGTGTATCGCCCAGGTCCCAGACGACGAGGCCTATGTATCTGAGGAAAGCATGGACGCTCAGCCACCTGCTGAGCTTGCCGCCGCGTCTCCATGTTGTGCGGGAGGGCCAGTGGCTGCTCAATGCACGTGCTGGCATCGGGACATATTGTCCTAGCGAGTGATGTCGCGGCATTGTCCAGGCCGAACGGGAGCCTCCGCCTTGCGGCGAACAGTCCATGTGGTAACAGGGCAGATGGTGCGCGGGGTGCGCTGTCCCTTGGCGCCGTCGTGTGGCCGCTCTGTCGCCTGGTCGTCGTGATCGCCGTGTTGGTGTGTGGAGGTATCGGCTCCTCCACCGTTGCTCGGCCCGCACGGGGCGACGATCGTGCAGCGGCGGTGGGGCGGCGGTGATGTTGATCATGCCTCCTCTTGGGCGGGGAGGCGTGGTGATGAGGTCGTCGTGGGGCCTTCGATTGTGCGGGCAAGACGCATGCCCCTCCCGGTCCTCTGACCAAGAGCAGGATCATGTTGTAGCCCAAACCAGTAGACATGAACTCAAGGCACCCAAACCAGATCACCGTGGAGCGCGGGATAGGTGAGATGTGAGTGGCCATCCGAAAAAAGATGGGAAGTCGACTGTAACACGCTGGACCCTTACGTGGGGCACCAACTGTCGGTGTTTTGACCCCAGGGGGTAACACCAACGAGTGAATTTGTGTGCGTGCTCCCTTTTCTAGATGGTTATGCGAGAAAGACACAAAGATTTATCCTGGTTTGGGCAAAAGAAGGCCCTACGTCTAGTGGGGGGGAGAGAACGTGTATTATCTCGCACCTAAGTGCTTGTACAGGGGTGAATATAAGTGTATGGGGCCGAGAGCTCTAAGTCCTCGCCGGATGTGGTGTTGTGTGTGTTGTGTTCTATGAGTGTCCCTGATATCATCCTCAACGTCCCCTTTTATAGTTCCAAAGGGAGGCCTAGGTTACAATACGTAGGTGTGAGTAGACCTTGATAGGGGTATGGCGCTGACCTACTCGAGCCCTCCGTATCGGCGTGGCTGTTGACACTAGCTAACACCACTTAGATACTAGGTTGTCATCCCCAGCATGGTGCCAGAGTGTACAAAGGTATTTATAAATGTAAAGGCTCTCTAGAAAATAATCTATTCTATCCGCAAGCGCACAGATAAAATACCTCATTGTAGCATTTCACCAGGATAAGTATTCCAGGTATCGTTATTTATAATTTTGCTTAAGAAGACAAGGGATGAAATTAAGATAAGGACAAAATCTATCAAGGCATAGACTAGAGATAAACTTGCAAGAACATGATTACTAATGAGAAACTCGTCACACAGTCACTTACTTTAGCAGGGGGTAAACCATAAAGATAATGATAATGAATTATAAGTTCAAGGGCAAATAACACAGCGATTAGAAAATAGACTACTCCTCATATATGTAGGTGATGTCAGATTAGCTAGAGAATGGATTCTAAGTTATCTACTATCTATTAAGTCATAATCTACTCTAGTTATCTACAAGATCATATATAGCATAAAAGACTCTTCATTCATGTATAAGGAACATTGCTAAAGTAAATCAGAACATCGCAAGACATACTCCGCAATACCAGTTCTGCCTGTCCTATCAACGGAGGGTGGACTATATAAGAATCAACGAAGCTGTCACTATCGCGAACTACCACACGACCCGGCCAATAGGATACATTTGCAGGTAAATAACATCTAAGCACCACGCCCACATGTGATCTACCACTTAACTCCCTCACGCCAAGATCTTAGCGCTTTGCAAACTTATACATAAACTCATTATCAATCATATCTATATCAAATATAGAACTAGAGCAAATTAAGAACATAATAAATAAAGACATAATGCAATTAGAACAAAGTATTAGAGAAAGATATGAATAATACCAATCTTTATTACCGAAGATCCGAATCCAGAGCGTAGTGCTCTACTTCTCTAATTGCTATCTAATCAAACCTCTAAACTTGAAGGATTAGGGAGTAGCTAATTCTAATTCTCTATGGGAAAGAAGCTCTAAACCCTAACTTTGATGGCTACCTCTGATAATGATTTCTTCTCTTCATGTGAATTTGGGCCGTCGGATCAAACTGACCTTGATTGCATGGTTTAGATTCATCCTTTAGGTCGGTGAAGCTTAGTCCCGAAAGAGAGTCCTGATTGGACTCTAACCCTGTGCGGGCACCCAAGGTGGGTGGGCGGGCGCCCTGCCCTCGAGCCCGATCGTGTTCTCGTTCGTTCCCGTGGCTTCTGGACTCTTCTAGATTGAGGAAAATTGCGCAGCACGTAATTATCTCGTTGTAAACATGACATGTGGGCCTTCTCTCCATATTCTCTGATAACCCCCTATAGAAATAGATAAACACCAAAGCTCGTGGAATTCTGTCAGATAAAACCCTAATTCTAGATGTTTGATGCATATTGATCCTTTTCCATGTTTATTTGATTATTAATTTTAGTACTTAAGGACCGTCAACAAACTCCCCCAAGCTTACCCTTTGCTCGTCCCTGAGCAAATAGCTAAACTCAGACAGATCAGGAGTTGCTTCGATGTTTTCTTTCCTGACAGGCACACATGCTTTTATAAAATTCTTCCAGATTAGAGTGAAGTGTCATGGTGCTTAATACCTGTACCTAAGTCTTAAGTAATTTAAAGACAAAATAATTAAGTCAAGCACTATTCCTCCTGCCTATACTTCACCTTTGTTCCAGAGTTTTTGCATAAGTTTTCAAAATAAAACTCAGAGTTCCCAGCAATGATTCTCTCAAGTCTCTCTATATGTGGTATTTGTGGATTCTTACCAAAAATGTCACTTACCTATAGCTAATGGAATATTTAAGTGGAGCTCATAGGAGTGAAAAACAACTCATACATATGTTGTCTAATCGAGCTATGGATCCAAAGGAACTCAACATATAATTAAATCAAGATGTGCATGTGTGGTGGAGAAATGTATAAGTGATAATAAAACTTAGTTCTCATTGCTCCTCATATTGCTATCTCTCCTCCTTTTTGATCTTTGCTTTGAGAGAACATGGGCTATCTCCCTTTTTTCAGGTGGGTAGTAGATACCCCTAATTCTACTGTCGGACACTTGTCCATTTTTTCCGCTCAAGTGGGCATCTTTGTACTCCTAATTCTACTTCGGACACTTGTCCATTTTTACGTCTCGTCTCACTCTTTTTCTTTCTTTTCTAAGGTTCCGGGCACTTGCCCCTTTTTATTTCCTCGCATATTTTTGCATAACCCATGCCTCTTCTGCATTGAATCTTTTTAGAGAGAGAGAATAACAATATTTGGGACAGTGAGTGATAATATTTTTAGCAATTTTAATAATTGGTGGTGGATGGTGTAGTAGATGTGTGCAAATGAATATCTTAATTTAACCACATGAAAAGCTTCTAAGGGTCTACATAGCTCGATCAAACTCAATGTGAATATAGTAAAAGATGTTATAGCAAGTATGGCTGTGGTAGGTAGTTTGTAATGCTAGAAACTCATCATGTGATTTGTAAGTTCTCAAAATAAATCTCCAGAACTTAGTGTAGTAGGAACAAGATAAACAGCAGCTCAAACTTTATATTATGTCCTTCGCTTACCTAGACTTTAGTTTTATGCTTCCCAAAGATAGTAATTTCAGTTTTAGTAATTCCTGGAAGAACTCTAATATAGAAGCTAGGTACTTGTAAGTAAGCAAACAGAGCAACTGTTCATCATTTCCAACATACATCTTTTTGGTCTTTTTATTTTTCTAGAGACTAACGCTTAGCAGAAAAATAAAGTACACTTATCTACACACTCTTTTTATTTTGTTTTCATGTTTATAAAATGTAGTAAAATAAAGCAAGAAAATATTTATTGGGTTTTCTAAGTTTTTCTCTTTAAGAACACTAAAACAGAAAAGAATAAATAAGAAGAGCAAATAAAAACATACTTGATAAATTTGGGAGGAACAACCCCAAGCTGGATGTTGATGTCGGTCTTACCCGATGTTCCAGAACCGCATCATGGTTGTGATGTTGTCGTTCATTGTTGTTGTATCTTGTCTCAGCTCTTATACTGCAGTGGCGTGGTCCTGGTTCCATTTTTGTTGCTCTTCCAGGAGTCGTCCATGTTCTGCTTGCGTATTCTGGATGTCGAGGAGGGTGTTGTCGGTAAGGGTGAAGAAAGCGCCGGCCTCTTGGTAGTAATCATTCGTGAAAGCGTAGGAGGCATCGGAGTATCGTCCTGCATCGAATTGGGGCAGAGGTCTGGATCCTGAAGCTCCATATAGATCAGTGGAGTACCTGCTCGTTTGGAAAGGCGAGTTTGTCCACTGGTGATCTTGGCTCTCCGGCCATGTCTCCTGTGTTGTCCCTTGTGGTTGCGCATGTCGAACCCATGGGTCTCGAAGGACTCGGGGGTTGTAGTCGCTATAATGCAGGTGCGCTGCTTCTTCCGGTCCGGGATCAGCTCCATACCAGGTACGTTCTCGGTGGGTGGTCATCCTTTCAGATGCCACTCGCTGTGGAGCTCTCTGGTTCACCGGTGTTGCTGCAATCTCAATCAAAAAATTTTGAACAACGTAGAGGCCAAGGTTCGGGTTAGGTAATCCGAATCTTGCCTTTATCATCATATAGCATATACATTATATTCCCCTCTTTCTTTAACATCCGAGCCTGTCTAAATGTGTCATAGCCATGATAAATTCCTAACTCATCTATGAATTCCAACGACGAGTTTTCTAGCAAATGAAGGTTAGAGGCTAGACGAGTGATAAGTGAAGTACATCCTACTGGTCCCTGAAGACTAGGTACACTAAGCCAATGAGAAACTAAAAGTGTAATAGGTGAAGTGGGTACTTTATTAATAGCAGCATATAAAAGTTGCAAATCTCCTACTCTTACTTTTCTAATATCATCACGATAGAAAAGATTGTACCCAAGCCATTTGTGGAACATCCTAAGAGTGGGGTGTTCCATGTCACTGGTTCGGGCTTGACTATAAAAATTATCTCTAGATATCTCTCTCCAAAACTGGTGTCTCTCAAAGTTGGGTAAGTCGGAGTCAATGTTCAGGATGCATCTTGAAGAGAAACCAAGATGGTCGCTCAGTTCTCTCCAAGACAACATAATCTCTTGTTTGAACATCCGAAAAACAATTCCCCCCTCAAAATATTGTAAAGTGCAAAGAAATTCGAGGGTGAAAAGACGAGAACCCAGCTCAGTGATATTCCAAAAAATTTTCCAACCTATCATCTGGAAAATTAAGTCGAATTCAGTGTCCATACCTGTTTCTTGTAGTAGGATTGGATCAAGAGTAGGGGTGTGAATGAAATCTTTGTTCTTCAGTTGCTGGTATACTTCCTTCTCTCTTCGGGTCTTTAGTCTAAGGTCTCCTATCTGGAGAAGGACCTTGACTTGCTGATTAGATGAAGATGACGGAGCTTGTGTGGGTGTCGAGTCGACGCTCATCTCTGATGGGTGTGAGGAGTGTCGGGATGAACTCCTTGTACCAATGTTCTTGAGAGCCTTCCCAGCGTTCTTCACCTTCTTGAACATCCTGTAAACAAAAGTTGGCAAAAACATAACTAGTGGAAAATGTGAGAGAAAATGTTAGTGGTCAGCCGTCCGGAATGTCAGTAGTCCAGGGGTTAGTCGTTCGAGACAAGTTTCTGTTTTGGCAAAACCTCCCCCTAAACAACTTTTACTTCCGCTTGGACAGCGGGATCACTACTTACTAGGTGAAACTCACTCTCTCTCACTCAAAAACTACCAACTTCTTTTCCACTCTTCTATTCTTCTCTACTTCACTACAAGAGCTCCTTCTGGAAACTGAAACTTGTGTGGTTTTCTGGAATGTTTGTGTGAAGAAGATGGAGGTAGAAGGTGGCTATTTATAGGAGGAAGAGGGGGTAGGGTGGGCGCCCACTTGTGGTGCCCATCCTGGCTGCCCTTTCTCCACTCCCTTCTCTGCTTAATTCTCACGCAAGATAATGTATCATGGGTGGTGGTTGGCCGGTGGAAAAGTGCTGGTTAGTGGAGATATGTTGGTGGATCAAATAATGTGATGGGATGTATGTGAGGTGTGGTGTATGACATGTGGGACCCAAGGAGTGTGGGTCATGCTTCTAGAAGATTGCTATAATTAAATATAATGCAGGAAAATCTATGAGAAATGAAAACTTATTTGAAATGATAATGAAAAATATTTTTGTGCCTCCACAATAATTAATAAAATATGGGTTGTTACACACCATAAATATTATTTATATGGGGATTTTTATTATTATAATAATGCTATGAATATATATGACTAATGCAAGAATTAATTATGCAAGAATTAATGATGCGGATAAATACTGATTTACCTCCCGGTGAGGGTTTGGGATTTTTAGGTCCCCCAAGCTGGACCTCCAAATCTTTTAATCTTCTGAATTACCTTCCTCCGCAGATGGTGTCTCCAGTGGTTCTTCATGAACTTCCTTCACTGTAGAGTCTCTTTCTGGTCTGGGTTTGAATGTGAAGTATTCTTCTTGTCCATTTATGTTGAACTTGATTTCTCCTTTCCCGACATCAATGTGGGCATTGGCAGTGCTCAGAAATGGCCTTCCAAGGATGATGGACACTTTTGAGTCAGGACTCATGTCCAGTACTACGAAGTCTACTGGCACCAGGAAAACTCTGATCTTGACTGGAATGTTCTTGGCGATACCCAGCGGGTGTCGAACCGATTGATCCGCTAGTTGTAGGCACATTGATGTTGGTTCTAGGGTCGCATGCTCAAGCTTTTTGTAGACTGATGCTGGCATCACACTGACACTTGCTCCGAGATCACAAAGTGCATTGTTGAAGTGTTGGTTTCCGATCGAGCAATCAATAGTGGGGCATCCTGGATCCTTCTTCTTCCTTGGTGGTTTGTTGAGGATGGCCGCACTACATTCTTCTGTCAGCTTGATAACCTCAGTGCTGGGCAGTGGTCTCTTCTTGTTAAGAATATCTCTTATGTACTTTGCATATGTAGGTACCTGTATGGCATCAAGTAGAGGTATGTTGACATATAATTTTTGAATGAGCTCTAAAAACTTACCAAACTACTCATCTGACTGCAGTCCTCTATTTCTTCTGGGAAATGGCAAATAGTTGGTGTCGTAAAAATTTTTCCTCATTTCTCCAGTTCTTGGTGGTTGCAGCAGATCTTCTGCTTCCACTGGGCTTTCTTCTTCATCACTGCTGGTTGCACTGGTGCTCTTTTGGGTATGGGGGATCCCTGGTAGCTTTGCCTCCTCTAGTAGTTATATTCTTTACCTGCTCAATGTTAGTAGCAACAGGCAGTGCAGCAGCTAACTTTATTAATTTAAGCTCTACCCTTTTATTAAGAGTATTTTGCTCATCAAAGGTAGTTAATAGAAAATCCATTTTATTGTGTATATCTTTTAGAGATGATTCATTTGTATCTAGCCCTTGTTTAACTTCATCATTAGTTTTAGTTTGTTGAGCAATTATCTCTTTTAATGAAAGTTGCTTGAAAGTGTTACCTGAATTCATACCTTTGCTATTGGGTTGACTCGAGGTTGGTTGATTTTTGTATGTTGTCTCAATAGCCCTTTGATCTTCTTTGAACTTGGCTCTCTGGTCAATCCAATGGAGCAAATTTTCCATCTTGGTTGATAATGCATTTACTTCTTCTGGTATTTCTTCAGTTTGATGACATTGTTGAGCTTTATCTTGGAACCAGCTTTGATTTTCTGCTATCTTATCCAAAAGTATCTCTGCTTTTCCAGTTGTAAGCTCCAAGAATGATCCTTTAGTAGATGCATCTAGGCACTCACGAGCCTTCTGGGTTAATCCATGGTAGAAGGTCTGCATAAGTAACCATGTGGCCATTCCATGGTGAGGACAATCTGATATGTATCCTTGAAAACGCTCCCATGCTTCTGAAATAGCTTCTGTCTTCTGCTGTTGGAAACTGACAATATTTCCTCTTAAGGTAGTTGTTTTGCCTATAGGGAAAAACTTTGATAGAAAGGCATCTGACAAGTTCATCCAGTTGTTGATGTTATCTTGATGAGTGTAGAACCACTTCCTCGCTTTCCCTTCTAGTGAGAATGGAAAAAGGCAAAGCAGTATGATGTCTTTGTCAACTCCATTGATGTGGATTGTGCTTCCAATCTCTAAGAAATTCTGCAAGTGTGCACTAGCATCTTCATGTGCCTTTCCACTGAATTGTGCAGCTTGTACCAAATTGATGAGGCTTGACTTGAGCTCAAACTCGGGTACTTCTTCTTCTACTGCAAATCTTAGACCAGTTGGAATGTTCTCAAGACTTGGAGCAGAGAATTCTTGTAGGGTCTCCTGTGTCATAGCTTCAGCAATTGGTAGCTAGCTTCTTCTTTCTTTCTTGATTGCTTTGGTTCTGATGATGAAGAGTTGAATGTACCCAAAGTCAATCCTGATGTACCCTGTATAAAAATATAAACATAGAAAAACAACAGGGTGATCCTGCCAAAGCAGAGATGCCTTGTTATGATTTCTCACTTAGTAGCTGTTTTATGCAATTATTTCTCTATAGTCTAGTCTAATATTTTATATGAATAACCTTGACTGATTTCCTGACTTTCTTTACCGTTCCTATATATTACCCTTTTGCTCCCCAGCAACGGCGCCAGAAATGCTTGTTGACACTAGCTAACACCACTTAGATACTAGGTTGTCATCCCCAGCATGGTGCCAGAGTGTACAAAGGTATTTATAAATCTAAAGGCTCTCTAGAAAATAATCTATTCTATCCGCAAGCGCACAGATAAAACACCTCATTGTAGCATTTCACCAGGATAAGTATTTTAGGTATCGTTATTTATAATTTTGCGTAGGAAGACAAGGGATGAAATTAAGATAAAGACAAAATCTATCAAGGCATAGACAAGAGATAAACTTGCAAGAACATGATTACTAATGAGAAACTCGTCACACATTCACTTACTTTAGCAGGGAGTAAACCATAAAGATAATGATAATGAATTATAAGTTCAAGGGTAAGTAACACAGCGATTAGAAAATAGACTACTCCTCATATATGTAGGTGACGTCGGATGAGCTAGAGAATGGATTCTAAGTTATCTACTATCTATTAAGTCATAATCTACTCTAGTTATCTACAAGATCATATATAGCATAAAAGACTCTTCATTCATGTATAAGGAACATTGCTAAAGTAAATCAGAACATCGCAAGACATACTCCGCAATACCAGTTCTGCCTGTCCTATCAACGGAGGGTGGACTATATAAGAATCAACGAAGCTGTCACTATCGCGAACTACCACACGACCCGGCCAATAGGATACATTTGCAGGTAAATAACATCTAAGCACCACGCCCACATGTGATCTACCACTTAACTCCCTCACGCCAAGATCTTAGCGCTTTGCAAACTTATACATAAACTCATTATCAATCATATCTATATCAAATATAGAACTAGAGCAAATTAAGAACATAATAAATAAAGACATAATGCAATTAGAACAAAGTATTAGAGAAAGATATGAATAATACCAATCTTTATTACCGAAGATCCGAATCCAGAGCGTAGTGCTCTACTTCTCTAATTGCTATCTAATCAAACCTCTAAACTTGAAGGATTAGGGAGTAGCTAATTCTAATTCTCTGTGGGAGAGAAGCTCTAAACCCTAACTTTGATGCCTACCTCTGATAATGATTTCTTCTCTTCTCCTCTCTCCCCCAGGGGTGGAGAGGCCTTGGTTATATAGTCCTTTCAAGTGAATTGGGCCGTCGGATCAAACCGACCTTGATTGCATGGTTTAGATTCATCCTTTAGGTCGGTGAAGCTTAGTCCTGAAAGAGAGTCCTGATTGGACTCTAACCCTGGGCGGGCGCCCAAGGGGGGTGGGCGGGCGCCCTGCCCCCGAGCCCGATCGTGTTCTCGTTCGTTCCTGTGGCTTCTAGACTCTTCTAGATTGAGGAAAATTGCGCAGCACGTAATTATCTCGTTGGAAACATGACATGTGGGCCTTCTCTCCATATTCTCTGATAACCCCCTATAGAAATAGATAAACACCAAAGCTCGTGGAATTCTGTCAGATAAAACCCTAATTCTAGATGTTTGATGCATATTGATCCTTTTCCATGTTTATTTGATTATTAATTTTAGTACTTAAGGACCATCAACAGTGGCCCCAAGCCGTCTTGTTACAGGGTACTTCAGTGATGATGGCGCGTGCGTTACCTGATTTCAACCCCCGTACATTGTATGGTATTGGCTTGGGTGCGTGCATGCCTGTACGTCGTGACAGTCACCAAGCCTAGAGTGGTTGAAACGCTGACTTCTATCGCTCGATCCTTCCCTAGGAAAGAGTGTGGCTGCTCGAGGGTCAGGCGGCATGGGCGGCCTTGTTATGCTGAGCGCTGACCTTGAACGCCTTGAGGGGTGCCGTGACGAGATATTACGCCTGCCGCGCTGTGCCGAGCTATACCTTTCTCCAATCTTGAGGATAAAGTTGGAAAAAGTGGGGATTTAACGGTTGCTTGTTCTCCTATCACGCTTCCCGTGACTGTCGGGTTAGGTGGGAGCATGACAGTCGCATTAAATGCTCTAGCTCCTGTACCCGCAACAGGCGGCGGGGAGCGCTTTTGCGCTCGAGGCTTACCGATTCGCTCGACACTCTTTCCGTAATCGACGATCGCGGGCTATCGAGCTCTTGATCGCTCGCTCGACCGTATTCCGTATTCGAGGCTGCGGTCGACACCGTGCCCTGATTCAAGCCATGGCTTTGGTGATCCCATATTTATGCTGGACCGTCGAGCTTGAGCCTCGAATTACTCGCGCATCTTTTTATTGTGAGTGTTGGCTGGGGTACCCCCTATTGATATCCTCAACAGCCTCCAACCGACCTTTACGACACATCTTAACCATTACTTTATGTCGGTTTGATCTGAAGGCTGTGGTTCATCCCACATGACTATATAAGTAGAGACAGACTCCCCTGGAGAAATCAATCGATCAATCATCATATCTCATATCCATTGTTCAATTCAAAGGTGTCCCTCGAAAGGATAACCTAGAGCTCCACCAACTAGGGCATAGCTATAACATAAGAATAGGAATTAGAGGAGTCAAGCAACGCTTGGATTCTAGATCTAGTCACGAGGAGGCTAGCTACAGCCTTGTACTTCTCTCTTGTATTCAACATTGTTAATCTATTTGAGTTATTTATCTTCTAGTTCATTGTGTTTATTTTCTACTTCATCTTTTGTACTTCTAGTTCATCATCTAGATAATCTAGTTCATTGTCTAGTTCGTCGTGTTCTTTTCTAGTTCGTCTAATTCATCTAGTTCATTGTTTAGTTCATATTTTCCTCTAGTTCCTGTTCTAGTTCATGTATGAGTCGAATACTTGATATGACTTGTTATAATTCTATATTCATAACTATAAATGTTCGTTGCCTATGTTAATTATATGTTTAGTATAGTTGGAGTAGTTTTGTGTTTATGCTCTTGTTCGTATAGTGCTCATCATGATGATCAAGGGGTAGGTGGCAGATATTGTGTAAGCGTGGTGCTTATACATTGTTTTATCTGCGAATGTCCCCTATATTTTGGGCCATGTGGTAGATCGAGAAGGTGACTATTATAGCTTCGTTGAGTCCTTTGTAGTCCACTCCCCGAATATAGGACTTGTAAGGCTTAAGTTGCGGGATGATGTCTTGCTCTGTTTCTGACCCACTTTAGCAACGTCTCCTAAGTATAAATGTAAGATTATCCTGACCATGATTGCTAAATGCAATTGCACTAATCAATATAGCTCAATGACCTATAGTTAGAATAACCCTAGGAGTTAGTCTCTATTTTCTATTTATTTCTAGAGTCATGCCCAAGTAGGAAAATGCTAGGTGGAACCCCTTTTAGGATTATCTTGATCTGTTATTAATTATCCTTTATTTATGATATAATTGATCCCTGTTTTTGAGTATTGATCTAGTGGAACTTTTATCACAAGTGTAAGCTATAGCTTTTGTTCTTTATACCTCCAAGTGCCTTTCCAGTGGTAAAATTATAAATAACGATACCTAGAAATTTCTTGGGTGAAATGCTACAACGGGTGTATTTTATTTGTGCGCTTACGGATAACCTTTATTGATTTTCTATAGTGCTATGATCATAAGAACAACCATATCTTTTGGTGTTGTGTTGGGGATGACAACTTAACTAAATCAATGCTAAGAGATGTCCCGAATATTTCTAATGCCTTTGCTAGGAAAGGGTTTGACCCTCTTATTTGTAATCGTGTTAGAAATACCAATAGTTATCGATCAATGTTGCATGGTTGACCTCACCAAGAAGGCTAATCCTTGCCTGTGAATCAAAGAACATATGCAAGAACAAGAAAGAATACAACTAAATTTGCAGATGAATGATTAATCTCACAAAGTTAGGGTCTCACAAACTGACGACGACAAAAACTGTTGTGAACAAAATAATCTAAGCAAAACCTAAACCCTAACTTAGGTGGTGGCTACTGATTATACAGTCTAAACGACATCCAAGGACCCCTCTTCACGTCCATAAGGTTTCCCAACATGTTAAAAGGCCCAACGGCCCAAAAGACGGCGACACAGCACCGGGACAGATTTTGGATGTCAATTTGTTTCAATGATTACCATTGACTACAATAGAATGTGGGCCTCAAACCAAAACCATTGGTTATCTTATGAAATTATCTTTCCGTATATATATGGATCATTGAAAACGGAGTCAAGATGTGTCCTAGGCGACCGTTTTACTACAGACTGGTCCTGAAGGCCGAGGCTGACTCAAACTCGAGTTGGACTAGGCCTCCATCTTTGCTCGGGTGCCCTTGCTGGTTCTCCATGCCTCCAAGGCCTCCTATATGAGTCTCCTGGTCCTCTCCTTGATTTCTAAATACAACTTAATCATTAAATAGCAATCTATTATTAAAATCATATAAAGAGTTGCTTAGGAATAAACTCACCTCTAAATTTATCGCACGAGGTCTTGTGGTTGGACCTTGAATGTTCAGCGGAGGATCATTGTGTGTATGTCAAGGAGTTATGTTCTAATTCATCATGTCTTCTAGATTCTTCTTTTGTATATGTAGCCTCTTTATCTCTATGTAAACCTGACACATGGGCCTTCCTTGGCTCTTTTTAGATAAAAAACCCTACAGAAATAGACATTCACCAAAACTCTTGGAATTCTGTCAGTGTACCCCCTATATTTGTGTGGTGATTGCTTTTAAATCCTTTCTCCTATTTTGTTGACGGTTTAAAATTAGAGTTATCTACCATCAAGAACTCCCCCAAGCTTACCCTTTGCTCGTCCCTAAGCAAAGATAAACTTAGCGATATATCAAGAGTTGCTACAATACTTTCACGCCTCAAAAGTACACATACGTTCAAACAAGAACTCTCCTCTAAACTAGAGTGAAATACTTTAACTTTCAAACATACCGATATTACCTTCTAGTATGGGGCGTGTAGCCTTCTCTTGGATCTTAAGTCGTTGAAAGACAAAATTGTTAAGTCAAGCGTCCTTTGATCAACCTTCATTCTAGAATTTTTGTAAATTTTCAAATAAAACTCAGAAATTCCTTTATATGACCCTCTCAAGTATCTCCTTTGTGGTATTTATGGATCCTCTCCAAGGCACTAATGATGTATGCCTTCTCTCTTCTTTCAAGATATGTGGTATTTTTGGAATTAGGCATAGTAAGATGCCTTATCTCTCCCAGCCTACATCTAAGGCTTATGTGGAGCTCACATGTGGGGAGACAACCCATATATACTTACTAACATATATTGTAAAGTCAAACCATGGATCTAGAGAAACGAGTCATACAATCCAATCAAGATATGCATCTGTGTGGAACTATATATGGAATTTAGTGGATGTATAGTGGTAATGATAGGTGTAAGTGGTTATGAAGGCGGACATATGATGGTAACGGCAAAAAACCTAATTCCACTTTTGCTCCTTGAAGATACACATACCTCTCTTTTAGAACTTGAAAGCTTCAGGGAGAACCTGGTGTTGGGCATTCTTAACGTCATTACCAAAAGTAGACTTAGTTTTCTAATTCTGATAACGGCGCCAAAAATGCCGAACCTATCCCTCATGCCACTTAAGCCAAGTTGTCATCCCCAGCTTGACATGAGAGACGCGGTATTGAAATATGCAATTGCTCTTCTGAATGAATAATAAATGAGATCTGCAAGCGCACATATTAATACCGATGTAGCATTTTAACCGGGAAGTATTCCACGCATCGTTATTTATATTTTTACCACTGGGAAGGGATTTCTAATCATCAATGTTGATTATGGAATGAAATATGGGATTGAGTATCTATCATTGCATTTGTAATAGAGAGCATTATCTATCTCTTTCATACAGGGGTAAATGTCACATAAAATATAGATAAAGTATGAATGGTGACAAAGATAATTAATCTGATCAGCATAACTAGCCACATATAATAATGATAAGCACCTCAACAGATATTCTAGCAAGTCATTAGCATGGAATTAGGATGAACTACAAGAATATTTCCCAAGTTATTCTTAACTATAAAGTCTAGCATATCATAGTTAGTGCAATTATACTTGGCAATCATTGTGAGACAGGACTACGCCCATGCATAGTGATATTATCAAGGAAAATGAGAAACATAGCAATCCCTCCCCTGTAATAATGTTGCTCTACCTGCCCTATACATGGGAGGGGGACTATATAAGAATCAATGGAGCTGTCACTACCACGAACTACCCCGCGATCCGGCATATATGGTACAATCGCCGATAAATATGGTATAGGCACCACGCCTACACAATACTTATCATTTACCCACTGTACACATGGATAAACGCTATACGATCCTAAACATGTATATAATTCCAATCTAACTAAGCCAAGCATATAACTATGATAAACTAAGAACAATATAATTGCAAATATAAACAAGTAGAGCAAAGTCATAATCAATATATTGAAGTAGAACAAAGTCATATTCATAATATTGAACAACAAAGATGAACAAATGAAGAACAGGAGAGGAATTGCCAAGAATTCTCTTGACAGATCCGGAAACCAATCGAAGATTGACTCCTTCTAGTAATAATCCTATGTAGCTATGCTAAACTAGAGATCTATTGATGTGGTGGCTCTAGGGCTTGATCAGAGGCTTCTTCTCCCGAGATGGATAAATGAATTAGGGTTTCTCCGGTCCTCTCCTCCAGAGGGCAGGGGGTCTGCTTATATAGTCCCTCCAAATGAATATGGATCGTCAGATCAAACCGACATTAATCGCAAGGTTTTCCTTAATCCCTTAGGTCGGTGGAGCATGATCCGCGTGGTGGAAGCTGATTGGCCCTCAGGCCAGGGTGGGCGCCCAAGGGGGGAGGGTGGGCGCCCTGCCCCCGGGTCCGCTCGGTCTCCAGCTCGTTCCTGTGGCTTCTGGACTCTTCTAGATGTTGGATAATTGCGGTGCACGTTAATATCTCTATGTAAACCCGACATGTGGGCCTTTCCTCCGTATTTCCTGATAACCCCCTGCAGAAATATACAAACACCAAAACTCGTGGAATTCTGTCAGGTAAAACCCTAAGTCTGGGTGTCGGTTGCATTTGGATCCTTTTCTTTGTTTATTTGTTGATTATATTTGATACTTAAGGACCGTCAACAAACTCCCCCAAGCTTACCTCTTGCTTGTCCCTGAGCAAGGATAATCTCTGTGATGGATCAGAAGTTGCTGTAATGTCTTTGAAAATTGACGGTACACATGCTTTCAAATGAGGTCTCATCTCTGAGTTAGAGTAAACTGTCAAGACTTAAAACTTACTCATTTTACCTTTCACCATGGGACTTGTAACCGTCACTTCTGTCTTAAGGAGTTAAAAGATAGAACGGTCTAGTCAAGTGCCATGTCTCTTATTCTTGATCAGCTATAGCTCTGGAGTTTTTGCAGATTTTCAAATAAAACTCAGAGATTCCTTGTATGACTCTCTCAGATCTCTCTTTTGTGGTATTTCTGGATCCTCACCAAGGCAGTGATGGTATATGCCTTCTCTCAAAATATGTAGTATTTGTGGTATAAGGCATAGTGACATTGCCTTCTCTCTCATCCTACTCTAATATGGCTTTTGATATCTGGAGCTCATAGGTGGGAGATAAAGTATACATACTTACAGGACATTTATTGCATAGTCAAACCATGGATCCAGAGAAACAAGTCAATAAGTCAAATCAAGATGTGCATGTGTGGCGAATGAATGGTGTATGGTGATGATGGTGATAACAATAGTGAAAGTCTAATTCTACTTGTGCTCTTTTGAGGGGATACATACCTTTCTTGCTCTTTTGAAACTTTTTGAGGAGAATGAGATGCTCTATATTTTATTTTTCTTTCCTCTCAGGTGGGTATCTTGTACCCCTAATTCTACTCTCGGACACTTGTGCATTTTTACCTCTCGTCTCACTTTTTCTTTTCTTTCGAAGTTTCAGGCACTTGCCCCTTTTATTTCCTCATATCCTTTCTTTTTTTTAGAGCACTCATCTCCTGAAATAATATAGCAAGTGGTAGTAACCAAGATAACTCGAGCATTTATTTCACAGGGGAAAAATAGAAATGTTTTTTGCTATTCTCTCTCGGATTAGGAGTAGAATAATTTTGGGTGGCCCTAGAGATGGAAATGAGTGGATATATGTGGATGCGTACTTCCGGAGTAGAAGCAGCATGTGTGAGTGAACGTGCAAGTGAATCTTGATTTAACCACATGACAAGCTCCTAAGGGTCTACACAGCTTGACCACACTCAATGCTCATAAGCAGCAAAAAGTAAATGTGTGGCTCAAAGTCTAGCAAGCATGTATATATGGATGTGGTAGGAATTTAAACTTTCATCATATAGGAACTCATCATGTGATATTTTAAAGATTTTCAAAGATAAAATTCTCCAAATTTCTAGACTCTCTAGGAACAGATAAACAGCAGCTCAACCTCCCATATCATATCCGTTAACAACTTAGACTTTAGATCAAGTTCTCTTCCCACAAGTTCAGGTTTAAAGCAAGCTTTAAATTATAGTTATGTCTAAACTAGAGAGAGAACTCAAATTTGAAAATTAGACAGAGCAACTATTCATCATATCCATGCTAGAGTTTTAATATTAAGATTCAGTTTAGCATAGCCACTTTATTTATTTATTAAGCACACTAAGCAAAAGATATATATATAAGCACAAAATCTTTATTTGGTTTTTCATGGTTATGTATATCTATATTTTAATATAGTATAAGTATAAATGTAGATAGAAATACTTAGCGGGATAAATGGGGGTGCTCTCCCCCATGCTGGATTTTGACGTAATTTCTTCTGATGTAGCTAGCAGGTGGTAGAGGTGTATTTAAAAGTCGGCAGCACCCTGACAGCGATTAGAATGTCCTCCGTCTGCTAGTCTTCTTGATCCTTAAATTATGTGGAGCCCAAATAGACAGCAAAGCTTTGTGGAACTGATTAGGTGTTAGTATAAATATCTAGCCTTTATCATATTGAGCCTCCTCAATAAGGGTTACTCTCTATTTTTTATATTTTCATTTTATAGAGCAGAAAAAATTATTTATTTTATTTTTATGCCACCACAGTGAATGTACTTATGGGTTTTATGCCACTCGTATAATCATATGGGGCTTACTATTTTTTAACATTTTTATTTTCTTTTTAGGATAGTATGAACATGATTAACTAAGCAAACTATTTTAAATAATTGAAAGGAAAAGGATAACTACCAAGTTTACCTCTTGGCAAGGCGTTCGGTGTTTTAAGTCCTCCGAACGGGACTCTCTGTTTTCTCAGTCATCCTGGGATTCGTTGGATGGCGTAGTCGGTAGTTCCGGCTGCGCCTCCTCTTCGTGTATAACTATCTTCTCTGTCCACACCTGACTCGGTGCTACAGCCTCCTCAGGATAGTTCTGTTCAAGCTGTATGTCCTTAGACCTTACCACTTCTCCTTCGTAGTCTGCCCATCCATCCTTGATGATTTGCCTCTTCTGGTTGCGCTTGCGTCGTCTTCTTGTCCTGACCTGCTTAGAATCTTCAACTATATAGTTAGGATCAGTAAAATAGTAGTGTACCTTCTCAGAGGGGAAGTGCATGTGGACTTCTCCGGTTCCAATGTAGATGATTGCTTTAACGGTGCAGAGGAACGGTCTCCCAAGGATGATGGGTTGATCGTACTCGTCTTCTCCCATGTCAATAACATGAAAGTCTGTATGGACAAAATGATCGTCTATTTTTACAGGGACATCCGTTACTATACCTTCAACCTTTCAGAATGTGTGATCTGCCATCTGGAGCTGAATGTATGTCGGTTTTAGGGGCATGGTTCTGAACAAGAGCCGATAGGTGACTGCGGCCATTATGTTGACACCTGATCCGGTGTCGCAAAGTGTCTTGTAGAAGTTGTACCCATTGATGGAGCAATGGATGCTTGGCATACCTGGGTCGTCCTTTTTGGTCAGGAACGCTGACTTAAGTCGATGATCTTGACCTCCATGAACTGCAGTGACCATCTTAGCTGACTCGGTCCACACTTGCTTGTTCATGTTCGTCCTGTTGGTCCTCTTCCTTGGTTCATGTCGGGATTGCTCTAGGAATTGTGTAGTCTTGTTCTTGAAGAAAAACATCTCCTTCCTCCCCTTGATGTAGAAACTGATCTTGGCAACACTAGTGTAGATGACAGCTCACGAGGTGTTCAGGAATGGCCTCTCTAAGATGATGGGTGCCCTCTCATCATTACCGGTCTCTATCACCACGAAGTTTGCTAGGGCGTACAAGGTACCAACTCGGACACAGAGGTTCTTCAATATTCCCTTTGGGAAACTTAATGTCCGATCTGCAAACTGCAAACACATGATTGTTTCTAATAAATGATATGTAAAGAATTCTTCATAGAGTACCCTGGGCATAATATTGACACTAGAGCCAAAGTCGCAGAGTGCTTCTGGGAAGTCCACCATGCCGATGGAGATCGGGATGACGGGGCGTCCTGGATCGCCTCTCTTGACCGGCAGAAGGTCAGTAGTAACTTCCGCAACGGGGTTACTCCAGTAGTTACCTGTATCAAACATGTCTACAAGATTTGCAGATTCTAATCCTTCCGGTTGTGATGGTATACCGGGGTTAGTAGCAGGAACATCAACAGCTATTTGATTTAACTGAGATTCAATCATTTTATTAAAGCTAATTTGATTCTTGATGGCAGTAGAGAAATTATTCATTCTATTATTTATATTTTCTAACATTTTATCATTAGATGCCAATTTCTTAGATAGGTTATCCATTAGCTTTCCTTGATTAGACACTAACTCTCTCAAAGGTGGAAAATTATTATTATTATTGTAAGAATTGTTACCTTGATAATTACCTGAGTAGTTAGGCCTCTGTTGATTCCAACCTTGATTTTGTTGAGGATGGTTGTAGTAGTTGTTGTTATTGTTGATGTAGTTCACGTCCTCAAGCATCTCAGGGCAGTGATTGCCTGAGTGTCCAGTATCTCCACACTCCTCACAAGTCATGTGAGAGTCGTAGATGTGCATAACTTCCTTCTTATCTCCAGCTCTATCATCGAGCTTCTTCATGAGCAGGTCTAGCTTGGCAGACAACATGTGTACCAACTTGAGTTGGTGCATACCTCCACCTCTCGCGTGTCTGGGTCATTTCTTCATTCCAGCCTTGGTTGGACGCCACCTTCTCCACAAGAGTTGTGGCTTGTGGTATGGTGAGTGATAGGAATGCTCCTCCAGCTGCAGCATCCATGGTCTCACGGGCACTATTGTCGAGCCCATGATAAAACGTCTGCATCAGTAGCCAGCTCTCCTTTCCATGATGGGGACATTCTAGGATGTAGTCTTGGAAGCGCTCCCATGCTTCTCAAATGGATTCATCATGTTGTTGCTGAAAACTTATAATTTTCCCATGGAGAGCATTGGTCTTGCCCATGGGAAAGAACTTAGCCAGAAAGTTCGTGGAGCAGAACGCCCACGTAGTATTATTCTCCTTTGTAGTGTAGAACCACTGCTTCGCTCTCCCCAACAGTGAGAATGGGAAGAGGCGAAGTAGTATAGCATCTCTGGGACTCCTCATATGGTGAATGTGCTGCAAATCTCCAGGAAGTGTTGGAGTTGAGCACTAGCATCTTCGTGTGCCTTCCCACAGAACTGGTTGGATTGCACCATGTTGATAAGTCCAGGCTTGAGCTCAAAGTTGTCATCGATCTCTGCAGCAGGTCCAGTGCGGATGTTATCCGTAGTGGGAGCTGAGTACTCACGGATTGATTTGTTCGCCATGACTTCAAATTCTGAAGACA
This sequence comes from Sorghum bicolor, assembly GCF_000003195.3. Classification (NCBI taxonomy): domain Eukaryota; kingdom Viridiplantae; phylum Streptophyta; class Magnoliopsida; order Poales; family Poaceae; genus Sorghum; species Sorghum bicolor. The sequence goes on along the minus strand of NC_012874.2, from coordinate 36,793,693 downwards.
AGTTCCGGGTGAAACTTCAGTGACCTTCTTGATTGGATGAAGCTTCGTGCTGAAGTGTTGACGATGCCTTCTTGAGCTTGGCTCTTGTTTTTCTGAATAATTCTTTGGGATTGCCAACAAAATTTCCAGAAAGATGTCATCTATTCATACATTACCCTGCATAAAATAAAATAGAAAAATACCAGGGTAAAACTGTATGAGGGAATTGATAATCTCAATCATATTAGTGATGTGAATGATGACTCAAAATTCCATATTCATTCCTGATTAGTAATCAACCTTCCCCGGCAATGGTGCCAAAAATGCTTGTTGGACATTCTTAACGTCATTACCAAAAGTAGACTTAGTTTTCTAATTCTGATAACGACGCCAAAAATGCCGAACCTATCCCTCATGCCACTTAAGCCAAGTTGTCATCCCAGCATGACATGAGAGACGCGGTATTGAAATATGCAATTGCTCTTCTGAATGAATAATAAATGAGATCTGCAAGCACACAGATTAATACCGATGTAGCATTTTAACCGAGAAGTATTCCAGGTATCGTTATTTATATTTTTACCACTTGGAAGGGATTTCTAATCATCAATGTTGATTAAGGAATGGAATATGGGATTTAGTATCTATCATTGCATTTGTAATAGAGAGCATTATCTATCTCTTTCATACAGGGGTAAATGTCACATAAAATATAGATAAAGTATGAATGGTGACAAAGATAATTAATCTGATCAGCATAACTAGCCACATATAATAATGATAAGCACCTCAACAGATATTCTAGCAAGTCATTACCATGGAATTAGGATGAACTACAATAATATTTCCTAAGTTATTCTTAACTATAAAGTCTTGCATATCATAGTTAGTGCAATTATACTTGGCAATCATTGTGAGACAAGACTACGACCATGCATAGTGATATTATCAAGGAAAATGAGAAACATAGCAATCACTCCCCTGTAATAATGTTGCTCCGCCTGCCCTATAGACGGGAGGGGACTATATAAGAATCAATGGAGCTGTCACTACCACGAACTACCCCGCGATCCGGCATATAGGGTACAATCGCAGATAAATACGGTATAGGCACCACGCCTACACAATACTGATCATTTACCCACTGTACACATGGATAAACGCTATACGATCCTAAACATGTATATAATTCCAATCTAACTAAGCCAAGCATATAACTATGATAAACTAAGAACAATATAATTGCAAATATAAACAAGTAGAGCAAATTCATAATCAATATATTGAAGTAGAACAAAGTCATATTCATAATATTGAAGAACAAAGATGAACAAATAAAGAACAGGAGAGGAATTACCAAGAATCCTCTTGACAGATCCGGAAACCAATCGAAGATTTACTCCTTCTATTTCTAATCCTATGTAGCTATGCTAAACTAGAGATCTATTGATGTGGTGGCCCTAGGGCTTGATCAGAGGCTTCTTCTCCCGAGATGGATAAATGAATTAGGGTTTCTCCGGTCCTCTCCTCCAAGGGCCAGGGGGTCTGCTTATATAGTCCCTCCAAATGAATATGGACCGTCGGATCAAACCGACATTAATCGCACGGTTTTCCTTAATCCCTTAGGTCGGTGGAGCATGATCCGCGAGGTGGAAGCTGATTGGCCCTCAGGCCAGGGCGGGCGCCCTGCCCCCGCGTCCGCTCGGTCTCCCGCTCGTTCCCGTGGCTTCTAGACTCTTCTAGATGTTGGATAGTTGCGGTGCACGTTAATATCTCTATGTAAACCCAACGTGTGAGCCTTTCCTCCGTATTTCCTGATAACCCCCTGCAGAAATATAGAAACACGAAAACTCGTGGAATTCTGTCAGATAAAACCCTAAGTCTGGGTGTCGGTTGCATTTGGATCCTTTTCTTTGTTTATTTGTTGATTATATTTGATACTTAAGGACCATCAACACCTGGGTTGCTCAATTTTTTTCATTGGGACATTTATCCTCTTTTTATTTTGTCTCTCTTCTTCTCCCTTTTTTCTAGAGCACACAAACCTCTGAAAGCCCAAGTTTGGTTTTGGTAATTAATGACACCAAGTTGCTAATGCATTGTGTTTAAGTGGTTTGAGTTAGGCATAGCAACACATGTGATAAAGGAGAAATGTGACATGGAGTAGTGGACACATGATCACAAAGAGATGAAGCATGAAGTGGAGATCATGGTGATGGACAAAGAGTAAAGTGATCAATGCAAAGGTATAAACATAGGGTTTTGCTTTTGCTGGTCTAAGTTGAGTAGAGAAGTGATTGACTAGATTTAGGATAGATAGCCGACTATCAAGAGGGGAAATCATGGTCATCTCTCGAAACAAGTGCTACTAGGTCCATTTCTTGAGCATATGCATTAGGATCTAGTAAAGTGCTAATCTAACTCCTTTGAGAAAATGTTTGTAAAATGCTAACACACATGCACAATGGTGGTGTTAGCACATTTGCCAAGGAAGTGGAGTTCCTAGAGTAGAGAGGGGTTTGAGTTCCTCTCTCCCTCTCACCGAGCTTGCGAGGTGAGATTCCGCGCTTTCGGGAAAATGAAATGCATATTTTCTTTGCGCTAGAGGAAAGTTTCTGAAAAATCGTGCGAGTGTTTCTCAGCAAGAAACACTCGTCGGACGCTGGGTCGGACAACTTCAGACGCTAAGGCCGTGTCCGATGAGTACAACATAGTGAGTCATCAATTTGACTGCGCATTGGAGCATTCGACGCTTAGGCGTCGGCGCGTCTGATACTCATATTGTAGCAGTAGGGTTGCATCTGTGAATGAGTTGGATGTTGAGTGTGCATCTGAAGGCCCTTCGTCAGACACATCTAACAAGCGGGTGAGTTTGCAGACCTCCCTGAGTAGCTTCTAGTGTGTGGATGCTGCGTCCAATGCGTAGCATCTATGCGTCCGACGCAAGGAGTCTTCGAAGCATTAACGTTGGTCCACGTTTAAAGAGAGACACGTGGCAACAATTGAGCAAGGGAGGTAGGTGAGCGTCAGATGCTCTACCCTATCCATCGGGGTGGCGTTGAAGCATCTGACGCCCCCGAAGAAGGCCCTAACGCCTAGCTGTCGGGCTGATCTTTAAATAGAGGGTGGCCAGCCTTGGGGGCCTCTCTCTTGCACTTTTGAACATTTGAGACATACTTTGAGCTAGAGAACACTCCCTCTCCTCATCTCCTTACTTGATTGCTAATCCTAGTGAGATTGAGCGAGATTCAAGTGCATTGGTTAGTGAATTGCATCTAGTGGCACTTGGTCCTTGAGTTTGCTGCAGATTTCTTGTTACTCTTGGGTATTTCCTGACATCCAAGTTGGCTGGGAGCAACGGGGGTGTTGAGCTCATGACTGGAGATTGTTTTGAGCCTCACCAATTGATTTGTGAGGGGTTCTTGTGCCTTCTTGAAAGCCCTCATTTGGTTTTGGATAATTGATGAAACCCTAGTACTAACCTCTATACTAAGCGTGTGTAGACTTAATGAGGTTGGTACATGTCAAGTGATGGAGCTTGAGATGATCATGGTGCTGATGGTAATGACCACAAGATGATCAAGTGCTCAACTTGAAAATAAGAAAAAGAAAAACAAAACCCTATGGAGATCAAGGCAAAGGTATTGCTTAGGGTTTTAGTTTTGGTGATCAAGACACCATAGAGGATGTGATCACATTTAGGATAGATAGCCATACTATAAAGAGGGGAATTCTTTAGCTAAACGGTTATCGAGTGCCACTAGGTGTCATTGTTCTTGTGCATGCATTTAGAACCTAGTGAGCTAACTTAACTCCTTCGAAGAAAATGTTTGTGAAAATGCTAAAACACTTGCACATGTTGGTACACACATGTTAGTGTTGGCACACTTTCAGCACTTTTGAGAAAATGAAATGTATATTTTCTATTGCGCTGGTGAAAAGTTTGGAGAAGTCACGGGAGTGTTTCTCACGCTAGTGTTGGCAGCATCGGACGCTGGACCAGAGCGTCCGATATACTGTCAGTTACTGAAGCAGGCGCATAGTGAGCATCGAACGCTCACGTCGGACGCGGGCAAAACACTGTTCGCGTGTTTGGTGTGGTATGATGTTAGCCAGCATGCAAGTGAGTGTTTCTGACAGAGAGCGTCAGACACCTAGGAGCGTCCGATGGCACACATCTAGTGATCTTGCGCGAAATACACCCTCTCTCTGTACGGGTTCGATGTGCACAAGATGCGTTCCGTATCCTCTTGACCACGTCTGGTGGTTTGAAAGTGACTATTAGATATCAATGCGTGAGATTCAAAGAGCTGACACGTGCTGTCATCTGGAACACCGGACGCTAGGTTTGGGCGTCTGGTGGCTCACCTGCAGCACGTCCGGTGGCCCCGTGTTTTGTCCAGTGAAAGAGCCAATGACTCTATTTGTTTGAGGGGCTTATAAATAGTTGTTGGCCAGCTTGGGGCTCACTCTCTTGGCATTCTTGACTCCTAGACATCCTTGTGAGCCTAAGCAAACACCTCCCACTCATCTCCTTCATAGATTAACGATCTTTGTGAGATTAGGAGTGGTTCCAAGTGCATTTGCTTGAGTGATTGCATCTAGTGACACTTGGGGATTGTTTTGGCTGCGGTTTTCTTGTTACTCTTGGTGGTTGCTTCCACTGATGGCTTGGAGCAGTGGAAGAGCATTAACACGAGTTGGTGATTGTTCGTGGCCATCTCCCGGTGATTATGAGGGGTTTTGTGCCTACCCTAGCAGAGAGCCAAAGGCAACCTTAGTGGATTGCACATGTCATTGAGCTACCTCACTTGTGGGTAGGTTCATGCAGTGTCCTAGTGAGGACGATGTTCATGCTACACCTCTTAGCCGCCAAACCACCAAGTGTTGGTCCACACAACGAGGACACAACGTGCCAGCAAGCACGTGAACCTCGGGAGTAAAATCGGTGTCATAATTGTGTTTGATTGGCACTCTCCCGGTGCTAGATTGTTCATATATTGGTGACTGGTTCATCCCCTATACGGTGGTATAAATATGTCTTCCTCTCTATTTACTTACCACAAAGTAGTGTAAGTAGTTTAATTAGTTGCTAGTCTTGCTTTGTGTTGTTACTTGTATAGAAACTTTAGGTAGCTCTCTAGCTAAGAGACATTGTTCTTGTGTGCCTAGTGATTGTAACAACTAGAATTGTTGGTTAGGTGGCTTGCAAACACTCCATTAGAGCTAGAGTAAAAAGCTTCGCTTTGTTATTTACTAACCTCTAGCTCTGGTGAGTTTATAGAATTTTTAAATAGGCTATTCACCCCCATAACCATATTAGGACCTTTGAAGTGGTATCAGAGTAGTGGTCACTATTTTGTGAAGGCTTAACAACCACAGTGCTCAAATTATGGCTCAAATAGTGTTCAACCATGTTGGGGCAAACCACCGTTCTTTGATGGCACAAGTTCTTTTGACTATTGGAAGAGAAAAATGAAAATATAGCTTGGATCAATCAATGATAGAGTGTGGGAAGTCAGGGATAATGACTTTGTGATCCTTGATCCCACCAACCCCACCGACAATGAGAGAGCCAACAAACAATGCAGTACTATGGCTCTCAACACAATATACAATGGCATTGATTCAAAGGTGTTTGAGCAAGTCAAAGATCTTGAAAAATCTAGTGAAGTGTGGACAAGACTAGAAGAAACATATGAGGTCACTACAATAGTAAAAAGTGTCAAGTTATACATGCTCAAGGACAAGTTATCCAACTTCAAGATGAAGGATGATGAGTCAATCTCGGAGATGTTCTATAGGCTCCAAGTCATCATCAATGATCTCAAGGGCCTTGGTGAGAAAGTGAAGGATGTGGACTTCATTTACAAGTTTTTGATGTACTTGACTAAGAGGTTCAAGACATTGAGAACACTCATCTTTAGAGGTGGATCGAAGGATGTATCTCCAAATGAAGTACTTGGAGATGTCATGACCGAGGATCAATACAATGACAATGATGATGATAAGAAGAAGAGTGTAGCATTCAAAGCTAGCTCTTCATCCAAGAGCAAGAACAAGGGCTACGCCAAGAAGGAAGAATCAAGTGGTGAGGATTGCTCCAATGATGATAGTGATGATGAAGCACTAGCACTCTTTGTCCACAAATTTAGCAAGATGATGAAGAATAAGGGCTATCACACAAGAAAGAAGAGATCACTTCAAGAATAAGGAGTATGTGAGGCTATGCTACAAGTGCAAGAGTCTTGAACATATTATTGCGGACTATCCTTACAATAGTGACAATGATGAGCATGACAAGAAGAAGGAGAAGAAAGGAAAGAAGGAGAAGAAGATAGTCTTCAAGAAGAAGAAGAAGGGTGGATCCTATGTTGTGACATGGGATAGTGATGCTTCTTCGGATGATGATTCAAGTGATGATGACAAGGCATCCAAGAAGAAGGTGCTTGCTAGTATTACTAATAACAATAAGACATCACTCTTCGACACTCCTTCATGCTTCATGGCTAAGAGCCACAAGGTACAATAGGATGAGAGTGAAAGTAATAATGAACATGATAGTGATAGTGATAATGAAAATGAATTCACTAATGAACAACTCATAGACATGTTAGAGCAAGCCGATTCACTTATTCACTCTAGAAACAAGAAGTGCAAAGAATTGGCCAAGAAGTTAAAAGCTCTTGAACAATCCTTTGATGAGCTCAATGCTACTCATGAGAGGCTAGTGGATGCCCATGAGAAGCTTGGCAAGGCTCACACTAAGCTTGAAAAAGCTCACTCCTTGTTATTAGAAGAGAACAAGGAAAGGGTTGTTGTATCATGTGATGTGGGCACAACATGTGACTTAATTGAGGAATCACCCAACCCACCTATTGTTGTTGCTACTAACTCTTCTTGTAGGTCTTCATCCACCACCACCAACTCTACCTCTACTTCTAGTGTTGGTGTCACTTGTGATTCTTTACTAAAAGTTGAAAATGAGACTCTCAAGAGAGAGGTGGATGAGCTCACTCATGCCCTAGGTAAGGCCAATGGGGGTGAGGCCCGCTTGCTAAAGTGCTTGGGTAGCCAAAGGTTCTCTCTCAACAAAGAGGAATTAGGCTATACTCCCAATAAAGACAAGAAGGCCTTTGCATCTCACAAAAATAATTTTGTAAAGACAAGAAGGCCCTTGCCAACCGCCTTCAAGCCTGCTAGGCTCACCTCAGCTACCTAGTTCACAGCAGACTCCTCAAAAACCACTCCCACCGGAGGCAGGGTGGACGTTGATGCCCTAGGAGCAGGGTGGCTTGGACCTGCCTCAGGATTAACTTAGGGGGTAGGGCTGCAAGAGAAATAGGAGGTGAGCAGTTGTTCAGAGTAAAGATTGAATGAGGAATATATTGATCAGAATACCTGTTCAAGCGCCTGCACTATGTGGAGTTCACCTCCTCGGATGAAGAAGGCGATGCTGGGCGTTTGCCTCTGTTGTCCGCCATTGGAAGGAGTTAGGGTCTTTTGGGAGAGAAGAGGCAAAAGTCTTCAAGATTGAAAGGATGAAGATGCAACTCTAATGGCTGCGTGCTCTACCCTCGGAGCTTCGGTATTATTTATAATGGGGTAAGTGGAAGGTAAAGCGGCGTACAGTTAATCCCTTGGGAGAAGTGGATTGACTATCGTAAGAACGGTTCCTCTAATTCAGGGTGAGCGGATCGGCTAAGGGTAAAACTTTTCTGTTATCTTAGGAATGTGGGCAACAGAGAATAGCTTATCAACTTAACTATGATTGTGAAGGATTTAAGTACTAGATTGGCTAACTTTGTCGATGGAGTTCTACCTTACCTGGATTCGGTTGATGTTGATGATAAAGTTTTGATATAATCATATGATTGCTAAGAAAGGAAAATTGAGTCCAAGTAAATGAAAATTAAGTCTAGAGTTACAAAGTGCAAAGTAAAATAACAGAAAGTGTTCGAATTACATATTCAGGGTAGACTTAATAGAGTTCAGAGCCGAAAGCCTAATGCTATCTACTTCGGCTATGTAGATTGAGCCCTGCAATAACACCAAGGGCCTGTAATGGTTGGGATGGTCACATTCTACATCAGATGTAGGGAGACTCTGTTCAGAAGACTGTATAGAGCTCCAAGGAGAATCTTTCCAAGTGGAATTTTAGAGTTGCCTGATATTTTCTCTGCTAGGGTAAGAAAATTTGATGTTGGGGAGTAGGCCTATCCACAGAAGACATATCTATCTAGCCACATGTTTTGAAAGGCTATGTGTTCTCTGTCAAACACAGACCTGTTATCAGATTTATGATTGATGATGTATTGGGACCAACCCCTAGTTCTTATACCATCTAGCTTGATAGACGTCTTCACCAGCAAACTGAAGGGGTTGATGTGTCCTGCAATGTTGAGACCAGTAAGCATGTGGGCATCAACTAATGTGGGTGACATTGGTCCTTGTCTAAAGAGGAAGGCATTGTAGGTCTTGGACCAGAAGAAACAGGCAGCCCTAAGCATAGACGCATTCCTATTGATATGAGAAAGGGACACAGAGATGCACTAATCCAAATTTCGAAGTGCCCAATATGTTCTCTTCTTGGCTACTACTTTGATAAGCCAATTCCCCTAGCTTGGGATGATTGATGGCCAATTCCTCATTGACGCCCTCTTGTCCTAGAGATTTGGATGCATGTTGGATTCCTTGAAAGGAACTCTGTTGGTCTCAGCAACAATTGTCTTGTTGGGATCTGAGTCGCCCATCGGACCTAGAAAGATCTTGTGCAAATTATCCTCGAGTGGGATAAATATTTGGCCCTGGAGATCCTCAAAGTGAAAAGGAAGAATAAAGACAGGCTGACAGAGTAAGAAAGATTTAGGGGAACAAAAGAAAAAGGGGTACCTCGAGAATATCGTCGATGGACGCCATCGGAGCAAGAAATCGCCCAGTTGAAGAATTTGATGTATGAGGTTGAATGGAGAAGACAGAGGAGGAAATGGAGTATTCAATATGTCTGTATCGGTTTTGAGTGGCAATTTTGGAATAAAAACAATTTTATCCCAAAATTAGGGGGCATGTGTTAATCCCAAATTTCGGCGAGTTAGGAAACTACTCGTGGGCCTACTTCGCGAAAGGAGGGACAGCTAGATAAGTGGATTGACTAAATAAGAAACGTGATGAGAATAGTCGGTTGGAAGGAATGTCGGATCAAGGCAAGACGAATAAGACGTGTCGGGTTCAATTAGGAAAGGAAAGTTAAAGTCCGAATTGTCTTTTTGGGACAAGTCATGTTAGGACATGAGACTAAGTCTCTAGACTATAAATATTAGGGACCCAGTCCTTGTAAAAGATATACACAATTATAATACAAACCCCTTTCGGCTTTGACCACCAACTTTAGGAGTAGGAGTAATAGTAGATCTCGACAAGGCCTTCAACGAATCAAGCTGCATCGGTTGATTTCGACCTTCGGTTTGCTTGTAAGTATTATCATGTTTCACGTTTCGTTTGTCATAGTTGCATCATCCGAACTCATGTCAAACTCAATTATGAACTAGTTATCAACTTGAATTGTATTTGTAAGGCTACATTGTTTCAATCTCTTATGAGTATCGGATCAAGTTAGTTATCGGCTCTATTAAATTGGCAATTTAATAGATTTATTAAGTTATCAATATTGTTCAAGGATTAATGTTTTATTTATTGTAACAATATTCTGCCCAATCAAGATTCGACGGGTTAGTTCGAGCTTCAATCCTAAACGCTTATTATAAACCTCAAATACAATGATCATCAAGCGAAATTAAGATAATTAATCTATTGATCTTGGTTGTTACATGTTGTGCATTCGAAATATTTATTTTGTTATGATTAATTTAGCAACAATAACTAAATCTAGTCATAACGAAGTAGGTAGATCCTGTTCGTGCTTCATGAACCCTATATCGGCTAAATAGTCGATCCAGCTAAGCTCAAACGAATAGCGCACATGCATGAACCCGATTGTGGCATTAAATGAACTAGTATTCCGTGTTGAATTTATTGAAGCCTACTGGCCTTTAGACTAGGTGAATATAGATTTAATATAATTATGAAAGTAATTTATTAAGACCGCAGGCCTTTAGACCCGTTTTAATAAGTTATCATTTATTTAATAAATAAAAGGATGATGTACGTAAGCTATCTCTTACTCATATACAGCGTATCGGCTAAATAGCCGATCCGGTTATCTTTAGTCATAAGATGCAATCGTTTAATGATAATTTAAACATTTGACAACAATTACCATATTGCATTATCATCAGGAGTTCACTTTCTAGTTAATTTCCTTTATTCAGCGGCTTCTTAACGTCACACATCTCGGAACTGGCTAGCAATAACCGGTAGGTTCCATAATTTGACTTTTGTATTTCTACCTTGTCAATTTCAGGTCAAATTGACTGGCACGCCTCGGAATCAAATCATAAAGCTTGTGTGTTTGTGGCTCAGAAGGTCTACGACTTGAGCTCCTACACTCCGTCTGAGAGTCCCCGAGACTATTGACGTGAGAGATCAATTTTTGCGGCAACAAAGGCACATGAATCAAATTTACATGTACGTAGACATGATTGAGACAGACAGGCAAGCACTCACCATCTCCTACAAGGCGCAACACGATGACCTTATTATATAGCATGAACTTAATTCAGCACTAACATATACAAATTAAATAACTAACATATACAAATTAAAATTTTATTAGGACTTGTACACTATTTAAAACAGAAAATCGATAAAAGCACAGTAGGGGTTTTTTCGTCTCCTGTTTACCTTCAGAAAAAACATATACAAATTAAAATAACGTTAGATAACTTGCTGCTAGGCCTGAAAACAATACACAAATCTTCATCCATTGTTTCAGTATAAATTGTTCTTTGTTTATTCACTAAAAACAACATTATCTTTTTGTACTGAAAAACAATACTGCTCAGTGATCACTAATAAAAATCAATGCATGTGCCATAACCGATATTTAGGTTGGACCACTGGAGAAATAGGTTCTAATTAGCTGAATATATTTTCAAGCTAATTAAAGACTGAATGTGAGATATGCAGACTATACTACATGTGAGAATGCGAGTCTGTGTCCCTTGTTTAGCTTTCTGAATTCACTTGCAGTGCAGATCCCAAAATAGTATGAATCTACAAAGTTGTTTGTTTAGTTCCACACCAAACATTTTATATAACGATGAACAAATCACTACCACAATCTCGAATTTCCTTGAGTGCCGAAAACAGTCAAGAAAAGGGGTTAAACTGCCAAGGAAATAATCCTTGACCACAAACCGTCAAGCAAACGCACTCAAGAATAGAAGCTAAGGGAAATTAGTTTTCTTGGCGGTTCTGGCACTCAAGGATGATTTACTTGAAGGCTGACCGCCAAAAAAACTACAACCAAACTTAATTTGCCAAAGCGCCAACAAAATGTTACAACCGTCAAGCAAAGAAGTTTTCTTGAGGGCTTACAACCTCCAAGGAAAGTAGTTTTCTTGACTGCCAACAACCTCCAAGGAAATTATTTGGACCGCCAAGGAATTCTTGTTTCCTTGATTGCCCATGACCTCCGAGGAAACTATAAATTTCCTTGGCTCCTATTGACCGCCAAGGCAATTATGATTTCTTTGTGGGCTGACACCCAAGGAAATCTATACGAGCAACAAAAAAAATACTCGTAATAATCAACAAATTTTAAGATTCTGGTAACTAAACTCAACTGACACATGATGACATGTCAATCCAGCATAAATACAATAAAAATCCAATACATAAATATATTCAACTATTTTAGTTGAAACATAAAGTGTCCAACAACTACACTCCAATCAGATTAAAAAGTGTTCAACCATTACACTAAACGGAAAGAATATCTCAGTCATAGCTAAAGTACATAAGTCCTAGCACCTATATAGATCTAAATTATCCACTACAAGATGGAGTTGACACCGTTTTTAGACACGTATCCTTGGATATGCACCTAGAGTTAATGAAGTGAAGATTGGCAGGTGGAGCAATGGTGACTAGTCTACAAGGGAGTTGCCGATGAAGGTTGATGCCGATGGGAAAACAGCTGAATATGTCCAAGTCCAGCATCTACTTTTTCGGCGATTTCGTCACATTTTCTTTTACTATGAGTTCTTAGGAATTCGTCGAGTCAAACTCGGCGTGTTCTCAAGTTCCGCGTGAGCACCTCTTGACCGTGACATCCGGGCGCATCGCTATAGTCTGGTTCTAGACGATCGGCAGCTAGCCGATTTGGCTTTTCAGGGATTGTTGCCACATATCAGAGACAAGTATGCTTCTCAAGAGTTCGAAAGTCTAAGTCATTTGGTGCAGAGAATTTCTGACCAAGATATTAAATCTTTTGAACCCAAGAGAGCATGGAATAAAAAGGTGTCATTTGTTGATGAGGCAGCAAGCTCAGACTCTGATGAAGAACCAGTCATCGGCTTGGCAGAGTGGGTAAAAAATACGAAGCCGATGACTTGCCCTTTTGGGCATAAAGAGCTAGAGAAATTTGCATTTGATATCACCAAAGCTGATAGGATATTTGACTTTCTTCTTCAGGAAGGGCAAATCAAGTTGTCACCCAATCATGTGATTCCATCAGCTGAAGAATTGAAAAAGATGAAGTACTGCAAGTGGCACAATGCAACATCTCACAGCACAAATGAGTGCAAGGTTTTCAGGTAACAACTACAATCGGCTATAGAATCTGGGAGAATCAAGTTTGATAATTCTAAAGCTCAGAAGCCGATGAAGATCGATCAACATCCTTTCCCAACAAATATGTTGGATGCTAAGGGGAAAACCAAGGTCTTGACATCAGAGGCAGCTGAAAGAAACGCATCGGTGGATCCTCAACATCAGATTACTACCGATGACGCTAAAGGCAAGGGTCTGATTCAGGAAGGAACCAGCTCAGGAAGACCTCTCTGATCTGGTATTGTGATAACTCATAGAAGACATCGAGAGACCTGGCAACAACGTGAGGATTGGTATCGGCGCCGACAGGAGGATCGTCGTCGAGAAGAAGAGCAACGCCGATAGGTGTGGAATCGGCATAAAGATCACTAGAACTGCCCGTTCTTTATCCATTGCTAGGAGCAAAACATTAAACTGCCCACTGTTAGAGATTGCCTAGAGTGCAATGGTTATGATCGGTATGATAGACCTAATCGGCAGTATCAGAACGATGATCGATGATTTAATGGGCCGATTAGGTGGGGAGCTTCAGTTCATGATCGGCTGGGGGCAGGCTCAGTGTGCATGATAGGCTTGGTGATCGTGTCGGATATTTTCCCAGAAATCAAGAGGAGCTTGAAGAAATGGCGGATGCATGAGTTCCCGATGAGTTCATATTTTGCCGGGATGCTAATACTTATCGAGTGGCATCAAGGGAAAATTGCTACCAATCGGTAAGGCAGCCGCAACTTCCTCCATGGTGTCCGGAGGGGCTGACTAGGACACAAAAAAGAAGGCTGCAGCGTGAAAGACGAGAAGAGCTGAGCAAAGGAGAGAATTCTACTAAGTCTGAAGATCGGCAACAACCAGATCCGAAGGGGAAAGGACCATCGGCAGATGTTAATATGGTGTTTATGTTGCCGATGGAGTTCCTTGCGTCATCCAGTGATGACGAGGAGGTGAATTTTTCCGACCAAATAGCTTAGTTGGCTCTGGATCCAATGACGGCTATCTTTGAAAAGCCTGCCGACAATGAAAGACAGCATCTTAAAGCTCTGTTTGTCAAAGGTAGGGTTGATGGGCAGCCGATGACCAAGATACTTGTTGATGGTGGGGCTGCTATCAATATTATGCCGTATGCAGTCTATCAGAAGCTTGGGAAAGGAGATCAAGACTTGACCAAGATCGATATGATGCTGAAGGACTTTGAAGGGAATGTGTCTCCGGTCAAGGGAGCAATATGTGTCGAGTTGACCATCGGCAGCAAAACCTTGCCGACAACTTTCTTCGTTATCAGTGGAAAGGGTGCTTATAATCTACTATTGGGAAGAGATTGGATCCATGCTAATTATTGCATCCTGTCTACAATGTACCAATGTTTGGTTCAGTGGGTAGGTGACAAGATTGAGATTGTCCCAGGAGATTCTTCATACGTCATTGCATCGGCAGAGGCAGATACTTATGAGAGAACTAGGTGCATCTCAGGAGAAATTTGGGAGAAGGATTTCCTCAAGGTTGCCAATTACGAAATTCCATCGATCCAAGCAGTCGGTTCTGAGGATGAGTTTTAATGGATAGGTTTGCCGATGATGGAAAATTAGGCCAGGGGTTTACATCGGCTGATGATTTAGTAGAGGTAGATATAGGTAATGGTGATAGGCCAAGGCCTACTTTTATTAGTGCTAAGTTAAATTCTGAGTGTAAGCAACAGTTAACCGATTTATTAAAGGAATATAAAGATTGCTTTGCTTGGAATTATACTCAGATGCCTGGTTTGGACCGATCTATTGTTGAACATCGGTTGCCTATCAAATCTGGATTTCGGCTACATTAGCAGCCAGCCCGCCGATGTAATCCTAATATTCTTCCTGATATTAAGGCCGAAATAACCAAACTTATTGAAGCTAAATTTATTCGGCAGCGTCGGTATGCCGAGTGGATTTCCAATGTCGTTCCTGTTTACAAGAAAAATGGGAAGCTTCAGGTTTGCATCGATTTCAGGAATCTTAACAAGGCTACGCCGATGGATGGTTACCCAATGCCAGTTGCCGATTTACTGGTCGATGCTGCGGCTGGACATCGGATCATAAGCTTCATGGATGGTAATAGAGGATATAATCAGATATTCATGGCAGAAGAAGATATTCCAAAGACCGCATTTAGATGTCCTGGTCATGTTGGGCTGTTTGAATGGATAGTCATGACCTTTGGTTTGAAAAATGCTGGTGCTACTTATCACAGGGCTATGAATTTTATCTTTCATGAGTTCATCAGCAAACTGGTAGAAATTTACATTGATGATGTGGTGGTTAAGTCTGGGGAATTCACAAAGCATCTTGCCGATCTGCGAAAGGTGTTGGAATGCATAAGGAAACATGGTTTAAAGATGAATCCTAACAAATGTGCATTTAGTGTATCGGCAGGGCAATTTATTGGTTTCATGGTACATCAAAGAGGAATTGAAATTAGCAGGAGATCTATTGATGCCATCAACAAGATAGTTGCTCCTACTAATAAAACTGAGCTCCAGTCTTTGATCGGTAAGATAAATTTTATCAGACGGTTTATATCTACTTTGTCTGGTAAAATTCGTGCTTTTAGTCCTTTACTTAAATTGAAAGCCGATCAAGAGTTTGTATGGGGAAAAGAGCAACAGTCAGCCTTGGATTAAATCAAAAATTATTTGACAAATCCACCAGTTTTGATTCCACCTCAGCAAGGAAAGCCCTTCACATTATATTTGTCTACCGATGGAATGGTCATTGGTTCGGCTTTGATTTAAGAATTTGAGGGGAAGGAGCGTGTGATTTATTATTTAAGTAGAAGGCTAATTGATGCTGAGACCAGGTATTCGGCAATTGAAAAGTTATATTTATGCCTATATTTTTCATGTATCAAGTTAAGGCACTATTTTCTATCGGCCGAATGCACTGTTATATGCAAAGATGATGTAGTCCGATATATGTTATCTATGCCGATTATGAGTGGTAGAATCGGTAAATGGATTTTGGCACTGTCGGAATTTGATCTACGTTACGAATCGGCTAAGGCAGTTAAAGGATAGATTATGGCCAATTTTGTGACTCAACATTGTGGTATGACGGGTACTTTGGAAATTGTTCCTTGGATGCTCTTCTTTGATGGATCCACGTGTGACCGGGGGGCAGGAATCGGTATAGTATTAGTTTCTCCTCAGGGAAAGAAGTATGAGTTTTATTTGCCGATTGTTGCTACGTCAACCAATAATCTAGCTGAATATCAAGCTTTGATCAAAGGGTTGGAATTATTAAAAGAGGTTCATGCTGATGCTGTTGAAATCTTCGGTGATTCTATGCTTGTTATAAATCAGCTGGCTAGGATTTATGAATGCCGAAGCGAAGTCTTGATAACCTATTATGAACGGAGTATGCAGCTATTAAAGGAATTCAAGGATTTCTGATTAGAGCATGTCCCTCGATTGCATAATGAGGAGGCCAATCGTTTGGCTCAGCATGCCTCGGGATATCAACCCATATTTAACATGTTATCGGCAATCAGTGCTGATGATTGGAGAAAGGAGATCATTGATTATTTAAAGGATCCATCTAAAAAGGTTGAGAGGCGTGTCAGGTTTCAAGCTACTAAGTACGTACTCCTTGGGGATGAGCTTTATTATCGAACAATAGATGGAGTTCTTCTCAAATGCTTAGGTGATGATGAGGCTAAAAGTTTGATGCGAGAAATCCATGAGGGAGTATGTGGAGCACATCAGTCGGCTTTTAAGATGAAATGGATGATTAGGAGAAACGGTTATTAGTGGCCAACCATACTCAAAGATTGCTTTAAATATTTCAAAGGATGTCAGGGATGTCAAAAGTTTGGCAATATTCAAAGGGCACCTGCATCGGCTATGAATCCTATTATTAAACCTTGGCCGTTCCGGGGATGGGCTATTGATTTGATCGGCCAGATTTATCCACCATCAAGTAAAGGGCATAATTTCATCTTAGTTGCTACTGATTATTTCACTAAGTGGGTTGAAGCTATTCCTTTGAAGAAAGTAACATCGGCCAATATGATTGATTTTGTGAAAGAGCATATTATTTACCGATTTGGTATTCCTCAAACAATTACTACCGATCAGGGTACCATGTTTACATCAGGAGAGTTTGATGAATTTGTAATCGGTATGGGGATTAAAGTGTTGAACTCTTCCCCTTATTATGCTCAAGCCAACGGGCAGGCAGCGGCGTCTAACAAAGGAATTATTAAACTCATCAAACGAAAGATTGAAGAAAATCCTAGACGATGGCATACATTGTTAAGTGAGGCTTTATGGTCATATCGGATGGCATGTCATGGGTCGACTAAAGTTTCACCTTACCAATTAGTGTATGGACATGATGCAGTGCTACCATAGGAAATTAAGACTGGATCTAGGCGACTATCTTTTCAAGACCAGTTGGCTGCCGATGACTATGCTACTTTGATGAAAGATGAGTTAGACGATTTAGCAGGGCATCGGCTGAGGGCTTTGATAAGTATAGAAGAAAATAAAAAGAGAGTTGCTAGGTGGTATGATAAAAAGGTAAAAGCTAAGGAGTTTGCCGATGGGGATTTGGTGTGGAAACTAATATTACCGATTGGGACTAAAAGTTCAAAGTTTGGTAAATGGTCTCCTAATTGGGAAGGTCCTTATCGAATAAATCGGTCTGCTCCTGGTAATGCTTATATTTTGGAAACTCTCGAAGGAGTTGAATTTTCCAGAGCATTGAATGGAAAATACTTAAAGAAGTATTACCCAAGCATATGGGTCGATGCATAAATGTTTAAGTGCCGATCTCCTATCGGCTGGATTAGAATGTATCTGAGACTGAATACGATGTTTTAAAAAGGTGCCGATAACAGTCCTATCGGCTAGACCAAAATAATCAGAAGTTTTTGAAGGCAGAGCAAAACACGCCGCCGATGAAGAGCTTATACATTCAGTAGAGCTTGGATAGCCGATATGGCGCGTAGACGAATTTGATCGGCTTCTTCTATCTCCTTGATGTCTTCATCGGCAGAGCCCTCCACTGGCTTCAGCTTCTTCTTCATTTGCAGTGCCTTGCGGGCTTGAACGTTTCGCTCCTGTTCAAGGATCTTGATCATTTTGAGTAGCTGATTTTCTTCTTGCTGAGCTTGGGAAAGAACCTCTTCTACTTGCTTGAGCTCTGCCAACAGGGTTTCCCTTTTTGCCGATAGATCAGAGATCTTCTATCTCAGTGTCTCTCCTGAGGATTGTATAATGCCGATGCTCTTATGTTTCTCATCGGCAAGGTGTTTCACTTTCATTACTTCCTCCGAGAGTTGGGCATGGGTGGCTCTATCGGCAAGGCGCTGAGTGGCCTTTTGGTAATGGAGCTGGCGGCTCTCCAAGTGTGCAGCCTTGAAGAGGATCTCTTCGGCATCGGCAGGGATTTGGCCTCTAAGAGCTTTAAACAGAGCCTTGGCTGGATCAGAGTCATCAACTAGTTGAGTTGTATCCTAATGAAGCAGGGCCAGCAGATCTTCCAGCTTTGCTCTGATTTCTGCTGATGAAATCCCGATTGCTTGAGAAGAGCTCGCTCCCTCGCCTTCATCATCAGAAATTTTGATGGCGAAATAGAACAGGCTGTCGGGAGAATTTTGTTCCTAAAAAGGAAAAGGAGATAGGTTATTTGATGACCAAATGTTAGTAAAATAAAGGACGGGAATCAAATAACTTACTTGTTTCAGAGCTATTTCTCGACTTTAGCTAGTTGATGCCGATGGCACCACGGGATGATCGGCTGGAGTTGCCGATGGAACAATGTCAGCTGAAAAAATGATAATGATCGTTATAAGTTGAAAAAACAGATCCATCGGTAATAATTTTATGGACAGTATTTTACCTTGAGGGGGTGCAGTGCTTGTTTGGATTGAGGAGACTACCGATGCTATGATTGAACCCACTGGATCGGCAGTCTACTCATGAATGTCGGCTGATGTTTCTTCTGACTGAGATGCTTCTTGCGGCTAAGGTGGAGACGGTGCTTGCTGTGTCTGAACTTCTGGTGAAGAAGGGGACGATTCCACATGAATCGGTGATCCTGGAGGAGGAGGAGTAGGCGCTGTTGTCTTCTGGCGTTTTACTTGTGACTTGGTGCTTTTGGGGCCTTTTCTCTTGACCTTGCTAGACTGGGGGGCATCAGCACTTGTCTTGGTACTTCTGGTTCTTACCGATTTGCCAGTTTGCTGATGCAACAATGAAAGTTTCATAAGTACAAATGAAACAAAGTATTGATGAAATTTTGGTTGAAACAGTGAAAGTTACCGATGAAGTCCCCATGGCAGCCGATGTATCCTGAAAAGGCTGTGTAAGTATAGAATGGAATCGGTATAAATTGAAGAAGTCAAGAATTTACCTTGAAAGCTTGTGCCAAAGCAGCAGCAGCGACCGATGCAGATGTCTTAGCTCGTTTAGTAGTGACCTTCTTGAAACGCACGTTTCGGTGCATTAAAGCCGCCAAGCTTGGTGCATTGTTGCCGATCAGAGAGATCGGGCCCGATGGGAAGAGTTCAATCGGCTTTCCGCTCCTGCTGACTGTTGGTGGTGTATCGTCGACCTGCTTAAAAGGGAGGAAGTAAGTTACTGATAAAAATAAAAGTAATAAAAGGATTGAGGCATCGGTTGCAGACTTACAGTGTTCTCGGGGACTTTGTACTTGGGGTCGATCATGCCGCGGTATGTAAGGGCCGATCTATAGAACAGGTGCTCTTTCCACTCCGCCCACAACTGCTTGTACATCTGAGTGATAAAAAGGGCAGGGACCCAAGCCGATAGATCGATGTCTGATGTATCGGCATTCGGTTGAAGCTGAGCTACTCTGATCCACTCAAGACCGCTGGTTATGGTCTCTCTTTGTTTCACCACATCGGCATAGCAGAGCGCAATCGGCAGCTGTCCAAAAGCTAGTTGACGAGCCAGTGCCGATGGGTTATAGAACTCATAAGTGAGGTTGAAGGTTTTCCCACTACTAAAGAAATTCACCGGTATAGCTCTCGGGGTGATAATCGCCATCATCAGGTCATGGCCCTTATTGAGAGTATTATCAAAGGGGTAGAAAGTGAGTGGGAATCTGGTTTCTGTGTCCTCATAGGGCATCCATGCCCGTTGATCTTTGGTCAAGCCCTCATAGAGAGTCTGGAAGAATCGGCTGACCTGGTCTTCATTACCACCGGTGCCAGGTAAGACTATGGCGGCTTCACCATAGTTCAAGGGGGGCGAGTTGCCGATTCTTCCTCATCCAGTTCATGATCCTCGGTTATATCTCTTGGAAAGCGCTGAGCGAAAAGGTCGAATCCAAGGCGCTTGTGCATATGGACGCTAAGCCACATATTGATGAACCACCAAGGCCCCCCTAAGTTGCCGATGGGTTGGCCTAGCAGGAGTTTCTGAGCTACTTGGTGGAGAAGATGATAGACAGAGCCAAGCAAATATCCGCCAGTCTTTCTGCTGCCAATAGATAGACAGAGGTTGGTCCTACCGATCGGCCACAGAAGACAAACTTATCTAGCCACATGTTCAGAAAGATAGCATGTTCTCTCTGTCCGACTGGCCCTGTTTTTCGGTACTTCTGGATGTATCCTGACCAACCACCTATGTTGTGGGTTTCTACTTTGCACTCAGGTTTGCGGTCATAAAGGTGGTTATCATCGGCAGATGATATGTCCAGACCAGTAAGCATCAGCACATTGGCTAAAGTGGGAGATGCAGGACCATGGATAAATACAAAAGCATTAAGGGTATCAGACAAAAAATATGAAGCAGCCATCAATAGGGATTCATTCCTCTCCATATCGGCAATGGATAACCTAATGCACTGGTCCAATTTCCGTTCACCCCATTGGACGTTGTTTGAGTTGCCGATTCTAAGGAACCAATCCTTCCATCCCTTGGTAGGGCTGGGCCAGGTACGGAAAGTGTCTTTCCACAGATCTAGGGAGAAGTTCTCGGCTCTAAAGCGGATCCTATTTGTCTCTGCGTTTATCAGATCGGTGGGATCTGGGTTTCCCAATGGACCGAGGCACTAGAAGTGAGGTTGATCGGTAGGAATCACGATCTTATCGGCCAACTCCTAAAGGGTTTGGAGGATGAAGGAACAAAAAGAGACAGAAAAAAAGAAAATAAAAAGAAAGGTACTCAGTAAATAGATTTTCGGATGAACAGGAGTGCAACAAAAGTATAAAGAAGGAGGAGAGGGGTAAGTTGACCTCAGGGACGACGAAGTTGACGGCCATTTCTTCCCGGAGAAAGGAAAGAATCGAAGACTCGAGGGATTGTTGGAGGAAGCTCTTGCTGAAGTTCTTGAAGTTCTCGAATAGTCCCGCCGCCAAGAGAGTGGATTTGAGGATGTAGAATGACAAGATGGAGGAACAGTACTGGAGAAGGAGGTATTTATAGGACAAAAGGGCAGGGGCAAATTTGACTTATCTCTTTGCCGCATCCATGAAATTCGAGGGTGTTCAGGTGGATATGGTAACTGTTTGCACGATGATCAAGGGATTGCGCAGGTGATTTGACAGCAAGCGGTCGTTTTAAAGATATCTTACTGTGCAAGATCTCTTGGTCGGCTCATCGGCAGTTTTGTCTAACGGTAATATTGCCGATGAAGCGCATTGTGGGGAGGTTCGGTTCGAGGAGTTGAGAAATTCGAGGAATCTGCAGGAGAATAGGGTTGAGGTTGTTCGAATTTGGTGATTGATTACCAAATTGGGTGAAATAATTGCAGAAAGGTGTCATTACTGAGGAGAATTTTGGAGATTAATGATTTTATACTCCGAAATTGGGGGGCATGTGTTGACACCGTTTTTAGACACGTATCCTTGGATACGCACCTGGAGTTAATGAAGTGAAGATTGGCAGGTGGAGCAATGGTGACTAGTCTATAGGGGAGTTGCAGATGAAGGTTGATGCCGATGGGAAAACAGCTGAATATGTCCTAGTCCAGGAGTGGTGATGAGTTCATGCCGATGGTTAGTGCTGATGGTTGCCGATGGCTGTGAAAGGTGGTTTGCCGATGATTCTGAAGAGAAGCGCAGAGGTTGCCGATTGGCTCATGACAGTGTACCGATCGGTTGTCGAAGATAGTTTAATGTTTTCCTTAGTTATTAGAGTTCGTCTTGTATGCGGATTCTGTTTAATTTGGAATTCGAGTTCTAGTTGTGTCTGGTTGTAGCTCTTTGGGACAGGGTATAAATCTAGACCCCGTGGCGATGTAATGAGACATCTATCAATCAATCAAACACAAGTTTTTACTCATATTCCAGCATCTACTTTTTCGGTGACTTCGTCACATTTTCTTTTACTACGAGTTCTTAGAAATTCGTCGAGTCAAACTCGGCGTGTTCTCAAGTTCTGCGTGAGCACCTCTTGGCCGTGACATCCGGGTGCATTGCTGTTGTCAGGACCAAAGTGTTCGACTTACCACCTTTGTCGATTGTAAGGTCAAATCGGCTGGCACGCCTTAACGTTTGAATCGGGTATTAGCCATTTGTGTTTGCAGATCAGCTTTTGCACCAACAGATGGTTTTGTGGTCTACGACTGAGAATTGTCCACTTCTTTGAATCCAGACTTCATTATAGCATACATGTTCAAAGTGCTAGCCTTCTCGGGTCCAAACTTATATTCCTATAAGACCATGAAATGAAGTCACGGATTAGTTTAGCCATAGTTGTATCTAGGTATCATCACAAGATTAAAGAAACATCACTAATTTGTTTAGCTACAATCATAGTAATCCCATTGACTTAACTTCTGTTAGCATATGTGAAGTCACCTACTTACAATGTCAATCTAAGCATGTAGACATGTATAATAGATTAATTGTTGAACCTTATAAGAAACTAGTTAAATTTAAGTGGTTCAATCTACTAGACTAATATCACCACTTTGTCATTGAATAGTTAGAACTAGCAATCAAAATGTAGTGTTTATACCAGCAATTGTTGTGCTCTGAGGGGAATGGGAGCACTTTCTCCACTGCTGTCCACTGTATTAATTGCAGACTTCATTGCAGCATATGTGCTCAAAATGGTAGCCTTCTCAAGTATGCAATGTGCTTAGAAATCAACTCGCGTTCCGCCATTGTTTCTATTCCATCAACTTTTTAAATGACTTTAGACACAAAAATGTTCACTCCTATCAACCAAATAGCAACACTATTATCTACAGATTTACTAAACAACAGTGCCTATTTTGTATCTAACCTTTTGGCATGAGATCAAGTGCATTCAAAATTCATAGAAAGAATTATAGCATATGGTTCATTTATTGGAAATGTATGTCACCGAAGGACACACAAAAACAAGTAAATAGTGAACATCTGAATATGCAGCAAGTCATTGAAAGAAAAACATTTTCAAATGAAGCATTGACATGTTACTAGTTACATGTTTGGCTAAACTAATATTGTGTTCCAGATGCACTATCACTCAAACAGCACCAAAGTGAGAGTAGCTGCAGTCATAACCTACACCAATCTAGGTAGAATATCTAGCTTTGCAATGAGGCCCTTAACCTACACCAATAAAGAGAAATCTAGAAAAAACTCAGTTAGCAACATAATGAGCAGTCAGTCAATTTTTTGAGCTTCTAGACATCCAATGTAAATATGATGAAAAAATGCTACAATTTTTTTGTCCTCAAATTACAAGTTCAGATAGATCTTTTATCAAATCGATAATAAAATACATGTATTTTGTACCCTAGTACTGCAGAACTACCAAGCGCATATATGCAGCTGCACCTATTTTCAGTTTAATATTCACAAATTAATCACTAGATTAGATCTGTTTTAAAATTGTTGCCAACCACTGCAGATACGTCAGCACTTAAGATTTTGGCTCTATTATTAGAACAGTTGAAGTGTTTCCCCCATTCAGTCATTACAAGAAACAGGTAGCCAGCACACATGGGCATCACAAGATAAGCACACGAGCGATCGAGACTCACCGCAAAGAACACCCCGACGGCGTTGCTGACCGGAGATCTGGTGGCCTTGAAGTCCCTACAAGGCAAGATGTGGCACACAAATAAGCAGGCGGGAAGGAAATGAGGGCAATAGCTGGGGAGAAAGGGACGGAGGGATGAGGGAGGCCCAAACCTGTTTTATTATCATCATAGTCGAATCTCCTATTGTATTTTACTAGTAAATTAATAGATTGGTATAATAGGACCATCGATTGAGACCTAAACCTATGTGAATATGTGATTTAAACCTTCAAAAATTATAGATCTATGCTAATAGCCATTGGATCCAGTCACACAATAGCAAAAACACTTAAAGAGAAGATGGATCTGAATTTTTTCCTGTGCACAGTGACCTGATTGCAACAAGAAGCAAGGTGGATCCAAATTTCCAATGACTTGAGATCTGAATGCAAGGAGAATGAAGGAGAGTCTGACGTCCTGGACTGTGCTGGCCTCGATGTGGAGGGTATCGGCAGGAGCACACATGACTGGGGGCGATGGATGAGGAGGAGGGGATGAGCAGAGGAGGGCAGATGAGCGACAACGGTAGGGGTTCGTGTGAGGGGCGATGGATGATGGCGGAGAAGGGGATGAGCAAAGGAGGGAGGTGGAGTGGAGGGCAGACCAGCGCCGGCGGAAGGAGCTCGGGTGGGTGACGGTGGGAAGGGGTTCGGGCGAGTTGGGGAGGAGGACGGGGAGAGCGGCGGGTCTGTGTGAGGTCGAGTTGTGTGTGGTGGGCTGGCGGCTGGAGATAAGGTTAGAGTTTGGCCGCGAGGGAGTCTGTCAAATTTTGACGCTCTACTGTGCGGTCAGATTAATCTATGAAGGGGTCAAGATGTATGTACACGGTTAGCATTAATCGTGCATGCATGCACAAATTAGCAATTAGCAAATGTACATGCACGGTCTTCGTCGTGCTTCGGGGCCGATGGGATTCGAACCTGTGACCTCACCTTCGCGCGTAGCCTCCTCTACCACTCCACCTATCACTCACTTATGTCTATATTGGAGTTTATTTCCCCACATACTATCTAAACCAAGCATAAATTGATTATTTGAGGCTCTAAAAGGATTCAAATGGAAAAGTCGTCAACTACAAAGTTTTACAACTTTTTAAGATCTACAACTTTTATATTGGTAGTTCCTTCATCTGAGGACATTTACAAAATTTGAATTTCAAATTTGTGAAATTCAAACGTAGTTTTCGATGACAAGATGATTTCAAATGAAAAAATTATCAACTACAAAGTTTCATAAGTTTTCAAGATCTACAACTTTCATTTTGACAGTTTTTTCAAACAAGGTCATTTGAAAAGCTCAAAAATTCAAGTTCAAATTATTTCTACAGGCGGATTTCTTTATCTATAATCAAATTTCTTGTTTCTCACCTTAAGTTTTTATTAGGAGCTTCATAAAATCTTTTCTTTGTCACCCAAATCATTTCTTTTAGTTGCTCATCCATTAAACAACCTCTATAAACTTTTTGGGAATTTTTCCAGCTTTTTCTGAAACTTGTTCTCACTCTTCTATGAGCATAATCTAATTTTTAGATTGCTCCAAACAATCTTATCATGGGCTCCAAATACTTTATTTGGTTTCCTCATATTCCATAATAGCTTTGAGAATTTTTCCAAATTTTTAGAGTTTTTGGAGTATTTTTGGGGCTTAAATAATAATTATAGACTTTTCTGGAATTATTTTATCCATCGAATTATCATAAGATAATTAATAATATCTAAACTTTGTTAGAAAGTTTTAAAAACTCACATGACAACATGGTTTTGTGGTATAAATATTTGCATAAAAAATCAAATGAGTTAACAAATTCGTCTTATACATATTTTCAAAAATGGATACATATCTCACAACTTATGTAACTACTATGTAAGAGATACATCCATTTATGAATAATTTATTGTCCAACTTTGTTAATAAGATTTGAAAAATTTATGGTAAGATAATACAACCATATTATGATCTCATGCCAAATTTTAGGACTTTTGGACACCTTTTTGATATTATTGTTTTTTTTCAGTCGAAGTCACCAAAATACTCATAAGCATTTTCTTGACTACCAACCACCAAGGAAATTCAATAACCCTCAAGGAAATGATAGTTTACTTGACAGTTTAGAATGACTGCCAAGGAAATAGGTACTTTCTTTGGCGGTTGAGAATAACTGCCAAGAAAATGAGTCATTTCCATGGAGGTGATTAGAAACTGCCAAGGAAATACCCATATTCCTTGGCTGTTTACTTAAACCTCAAAGGAATATATGTTTCCTTGAGTGTGGAGTAGCACCGTCAAGAAAACTGTCATTTCCTTGACAGTTTGATTTTGGCCTCCAAGAAAATTTGGAGCCGCCAAGGCAATTCCAGTTTCCTGTAGTGAATGCAAGAATATAGCCATGTCTCACTTGGCGCTTGCCGGCAGAGCAGTTCAGAAATCGAAGCAGTGTTGTCGTATCTTGTGGGCTCGGCCGGGCAGGCTGCCTGGTCCTTGCTAGTGAGAGGAGGAACGATAGGAGATTCAGTCGGGCAAGAGGAAGAGCAGAGAGGGACAATCGACAAGCGCGACATAGACGACGGAGGTAGTGCGACAATGGCGGAGACGTCAAGCCGGCGCGCGCAATGACGAGGGTGACGGCGACCCCTCGCGCAGGGAGTTGTGGAGCTAGGCGGCTTGCGAGCGCAGCGAGCGGTTGCACGGCACAGAGAGCGGGGCAGGGTCAAACGCGTGCCGAGGCAGGGCAACGAGGAGCCAACAATGGCGAGGGTGAGTGCACAGGGGCGGTGGTTCCTTGGAGCGAGATGAGCTGGGAGCTAGGCAAAGTGCGTGCGTGATGCCATGGTGGTTCTCCGGAGCGAGGCGAGTGGGGGATTAGCGTGCGAGGGGGCGGCCATTAGTGTGGGGTTGATTTTTTTTCGTTGGGGCAGTGGGTTATTTTAGGACGAGAATATGTGGTTGTGGGGAGATTACCGTGAGGAGGGCTTTTTAGGCCTTGTTTAGTTCACCTTAAAAACTAAAAAAATTTCAAGATTTCTCACCACATCGAATCTTGCGACACATGTATAGAGCATTAAATATAGATAAAAATAAAACTAATTGCACAGTTTACCTGTAAATCATAAAATAAATCTTTTGAGTCTAGTTAGTCTATAATTGGACAATAATTATTAAATAAGGTCTTGTTTAGTTGTGAAAAGTTTTTGAATTTTGACACTGTAGCACTTTTGTTTGTATTTGACAATTATTGTCCAATTATAGACTAACTAAGCTCAAAAGATTTGTCTTGTAAATTATAGACAAACTGTGTAATTAGTTTTGACTTTTTGTTTTCGTCTATTTTTAGTGCTCTATGCATGTGTCACAAGATTTAATGTGATGGAGAATATTGAAAAGTTTTTGAAGTTTGGGGTGAACTAAACAAGGTCTAAAAATGAAAATTCTAAGTACCCAAAACCAAAAAAAATTCCAAACTAAACAAGACCTTAGCTGTAGAAACTAGAGATGCTCTTACAGTACAACAAAATTTACTTAATTCTAATTGTTCGAGCGTATTGTGGCAATCCTTGTGAGTACCATATCTAGAAATCCCTGTCGATTTTTTATTGGTATTCTTTCGAAAACAACTAATACATTCCAAAATAACTCAGGTCTTGTTTAGTTCCGAAAAGATTTCAGATTTCGGTACTATAGTATTTTTCATTTTTATTTCACAAATATTATACAACCATGAACTAACTAGGCTTAAAAGATCTATCTCATGATTTACAGACAAACTGTATAATTAGTTTTTTGTTTTCGTCTATATCTAATGTTTCATACATGTGCCTCAAGATTCGATGTGACAGGGAATCTTAAAAAGTTTTTGGTTTTTGGATGAACTAAACAAGGCCTCAGATTCTAACATCTTTGCCCTTGGCCATGAACCTTCTTTCCTTTTTAGATCGACTTAACTTAAATCTTATACCTATTCTTTTTTATATATATTTTGAATAAAAAAGGAAAAATGAAATCCATAAAAGTTCCTAACTAAAAATGTGATTTCTAAAGATTTTGTTGTAATTTTTCGAATTCTCCAACAAATCCAAAGCACACCTGTACCTCCACTGCAGCGGTGCACTGCATCATCGCACATCGCATCTCTGCACTGATCTGCCTCTGCCCGACGCGAATAAATGCGACGCCTCACCACAAAACCCACCCCCCTACCTTTGCATCCTGCACACCCTGCCACAAAGATGGCTTCCTGTTCCTCATCGCCAAGGCGGCCACCCATCCCTCTCCTCCTCCTCTTCCTCTTCCACTTCTCCTCCGTCCTCGCCGCATCAGCTCCTCCAGCCTCATCACAACAGGTACGGCTCCCTCCCTCCCTCCTAGTCTCTATCTCCCTCGCGTCGTCTGTGTGGGGACTAGGGGTTGGTTGGTTGGCAACACGTCCTACCAACGTTTTCTTTCTCTTCCTGTAGGCTGGTACCGGCGGCGGCGGCGGAAATGTGACGGAGCCGGCGGCGTGGACGCCACGGCTGAGGAAGACGTTCCTGGACGGCGGCGGCATCGAGCACTGGCGCGGGCGGCGGCTGGTGGGGCGGTTCCAGGTGTGCGCGGTATGCACCTGCTGCGGGGGCCAGCACGGGATGTGCATCCCGGCGCCCTGCTGCTACGCCATCAACTGCAACATCCCCAACCGCCCCTTCGGCGTCTGCTCCTTCACCCCGCGCACCTGCAACTGCTTCAACTGCCATCTCTAGCCTAGCCTAGCCTAGCCTAGCCGCCATGGATGCAGCAAAGGAACCAAGGTGTGGCCAACTGCTGCTGGAGTGCTGGATCCATCCATGGTTTTGATTGTTTCTCTTTTTGAGTTGAGTTCGGTTGCCGATGGAAGGGAAGGGAAGGGATTCGTGGTGACAGATTCGTTAATTTGGGGAACCGATTGGAAGAGTTCATCATCATCGCATAATTAATACTAGTACCGTTAGTAGTATATACACTCCTGTCCTACATTGTAGCCATGACTCATAGTAGGCAGCAGTATGGTGATGATGGTTGGATTAATTCAGCTTTTTCTGCTCTTGCTTGGTGATCTTCAACTTAAATTGTGGATATAATCAAGTCCTAGTATCTTTGTTTCTCTGAAGTATGCTACTTGTACTGTATTATTTTATTTATTTATTTATTTATTGCCTTATGGTTTAGTAGTCATGACCTTTTGTTTTTGGATTTTGGGCCTTGTTTAGTTCCCAAAATTTCTGGAAAATCGACGCTGTAGCATTTTTGTTTGTATGACAAATATTGTCCAATCATGGACAAATTAGACTTAAAAGATTCGTCTCGTCAATTTCGACCAAACTGTGCAATTAGTTTTTATTTTTATCTATATTTAATATTCTATGCATGTATCTGAAGATTCGATGTGACGGAGAATGTGAAAAATTTTACAAAATTTTTTGGTAACTAAACAAGGCCCACGTGCCAATTTCCAGTGAATTGAAAACGATCAGCTACAGATTTTTTAGACATTTGTGAATTAGAATCCATAAATATCATTTCTGCGGCATCGATGTGGTATGTGCATCATGGATTACGATTTTAAATCCGACGTGCTTTCTCTGGCCATGGCTTTGATTGCTTGGGTTGTACATTACTGCTGACTCAGTGGAGAACATGAATATGCCCCTGAAGTTGGTGGGCAGTTCTGTTCTCTTGTTTTATGATTTAGGCCTTGTTTAGTTTTCAGAAAATTTTGCAAAATTTTTCAGATTTCCCGTCACATCGAATCTTTAGACGTATACATGAAGTATTAAATATAGAAAAAAATAAAAACTAATTACACAGTTTGGTCGAAATTGACGAGACGAATCTTTTGAGTCTAATTAGTCCGTGATTGGACAATATTTATCAAATATAAACGAAAATGCTACAGTGTCGATTTTGTAAAATTTTTTGGAACTAAACAAGGCATTATTTTCTGCACATTTCATGGCAATTAATGTGGATTTCCTGAAATTAACAGCGCGATTTAATAAAACTATTTAGGTATTTTAATTGTATTTTAGACCAAAGATCTTTTGGCCCGCTTTATAGAAAACATAAAAGTTTGCTGGGGATACCAGCTATTACAATCAACAAGTTCTCAAGCGAGTTTAAGACAGTCTCAATGTGTCGGCGTCTAGACTCGCGGTCTAGGCACTAACAAATATAAATCTGCGTGACTGACCAAGCTTGGATGGTGATGCAAGTGAGACACAGAGGGTTTATACTGGTTCGGGCTAAGAATGCCCTACGTCCAGTGCAGCGGTGGATTCTGTATAACCTTGCACCCAAAGGTGCTTGCAGTAGGGGGTACAAGCTGGTTGCGAGAGAGGGCTAAGTCCCAGGTCTCGGCTTGGTGTGGACAGAGTGCCGACTGCTGCTCTGTGAAAGAGTGTTGTGTGCGTGTGTTCTGGGGTTTTTTCAGTTGTGAACCCTGGCTCCCCTTTTATAGTCTCAAGGGGAGGCCAGGTATTTACATGAGTAGATTTCTTTTATTGAGGGGTGAAGACACAGTCCCGACCCTGTTGGGGCCTGTCCATCTCGTCCTTGTGGGATGGTCGACGGCATGGCTGCTCCTGTAGAGGGTTACCGAACCCTGTAGGGGTCGCGGGGGTCGGATCACCGGTCACTGCTGCATATCCTGTCAACAGTGGGAAATGACCACAAACAGTGGTGCTGATTTACCTCACCCATTCCCTTTCTACTGTGCGGTAGTGTGCTACAGTGAACAGGGGTAAGGATGTATAGTGACAGAGGTAAAGCCACATTGACTGGGGCGGTTGAAACAGTCGTCGCCTTGCCCTGCCGCGTCATGGGGGCCGTCGCATCCGTCATGTCGGGGGAAGTCTTGTTGACCAGGTGGAGTGGGGTCCGGCGCCCGAGCCTGGACGGGATCGGGCGAGTCGGAACTGGCGTCCGAGGCCCTGAGGGGTCGGGCGAGTCGGAACTTGCGTCCGAGGCCCTGTGGGGTCGGGCGAGTCGGAACTTGCGTCCGAGGCCCTGAGGGGTCGGGCGAGTCGGAACTTGCGTCCGAGGCCCTGTGGGGTCGGGCGAGTTGGAACTTGCGTCCGAGGCCCTGAGGGGTCGGGCGAGTCGGAACTTGCGTCCGAGGCCCTGATGATTGTAATTAGTATGTTCCTTCGCGTTTTTTGTTACTCTGATTTGGGTATCCCTTATTATGGTACCCAACAGTAGCCCCCGAGCCTCTGAAGGGGTAGGTTTACCTCTTTAGAGGTTCCTTCCCTAGGGACTGTAGTTGACTCGGAGCCTTTTACTGGTGCCGGGGGGTGCGCGCGAGCGCACCCGCCGGGTGTAGCCCCCGAGCCTTTTGGAGGAATGGTGTTATTCCTTCAAAGGCTGTCACCCCTTGACACCTTTAGTCTGGAGTGTTTATGGGACAGGTTGCGTGTTCTTTACACGTAGTGCCTGTTCCCATGGTGCGAGGAAGCCCCCGAGCCCTTTCCCCACGAGGGTCGATCAGGTTCTTTCTCGTCTTGTAATTACGTCCCTCATTCTTCCTTTCGCTCGGAGGAGGGGTGGGTCATGCCGTACTACCCTCGTTAGGCGAGTGACGACGCTTCCCGGGAGCTACAGGCGGGTAGATCCGAGTGGATGTCCGAGCCCCGTTCGATAGGGGTCGGCTAGTGGCCTTATGGGCACATCTCAAAAAGTACCCGAGGGCAGTCACGGTGGATGTCGGAACCGTTCGTTAGGTCCCGAGGGCTCGATGCCTCCCTCGATGGGATCCCACTCTCGTGACACCCGCATGGGTCTCGGATATGACTTACAAAGATGCGCCGACTCCCTGTAGGGTTCGGACCTTGGCCTCTATTGTGCTCATCTCCAGTCATCCCTCACTCAGTTATCCTGAGGCGACTGTTCGAACCTGTGTCGCAGGTCAGTCTCGCAACCTCTGGAACGTAGGTGGCCATGGCCTGGGGATTTTGGGCCTTGAAAGGCTCTCTTCAGACTCGTCCTTTCGCGTCGGGGTCGGGCGAGACGGAATCTGACGCCCGACGGAGACCTCCATGCGACGCTTGGTCAGCGAGGGGTCGGGCGCCGCGTCTCTTGGAAGGAACCGCCCTGTCATAACTTTTCAGGGCGCTCCTTTTGAGGCGCGGCGCGTGGGGACTCGAAACGGTTGTGCCGTCTCGCCCCGGTTTGGACGGGACGTTTCGACTGCGAATTTAATGCGTGCGTGCGGCGGGCGCGGGAATCGGAGGGAGTTGGCGCTTCGAGTTTTTCACCTGAGTGGGCGACGGTTGCTCTCTTTCTCTCTCTCTTGGTCTTCCTCGCAGGGGCGTGGTCGTGGCTCGCTCCCTTCTATAAAAGTGGCCGCTGGGGTTTCGGTTCCTTTCCTCTCGCTCTTGCGCCACAAAGCCCTTGCCTCCTACTCTCCCTTGCGCCGCCATCCCTTCCACCTCCATTGCGCAGACTCTCTTCTTCCTCCTGAAGCCATGGCCGGCGTCGAGGCGTGGCCACCCAGCAATGTGACCAAGTCCGCGCTGGAGGCGCGCGTGAAGGCCGGGATTCTTCGTCCTCTCAAGGACGTCGGGTTCCCGGAATGGATCGTTCCCTCGGCGAACGACAGGGAGCCGAACCCGCCGCCGGGCTATGTGGTGTGCTTCCTGTCGTTCCTAGACCGGGGGTTCGGAGTTCCGGCTGGCCGCCTGATCAGGGCCATCCTCCACCACTATGAGGTGGAGTTACACAACCTGAATCCGAACTCGGTGATGCAGGCTGCCGTCTTCACCACGGTCTGCGAGGGGTTCCTGGGGGTTCCGGTCAACTGGAATCTCTGGCTCCACCTCTTCAAGGCGGAGATGTCGGCTCGTTATGTGGGGAAGGAGAAATTCCCCCTGCGGGCCGGCGGCTGCACGCTGCAGCTTCGTCAGCAGCGGGCCGGGCTGTACATATGGATCTCGATGCCTTCGTCGAACCGGGGGTGGCAAAGCGGGTGGTTCTACCTCCGGAACGACGGCGGCCTGCTCCCGAAGTTCACCGGGAAGATGGTGACGGAGGTTCCCATGAAGTGGGCGTGGGGCGCTCCGACCGAGGAGCAGAAGAGGCTCGCCCCGCTTCTCGCGGGGTTTCAGAAGTTGCGGGACGCCGAAGTTACCGCGGCCACGGTGGCAACTGCCTTCCACAAGAGGAGTTTGCTTCCGCTGGCGCAGCGGCGGGTGCCCATGTTCGAGATGACCCGGGGGGTCCCCTGGGCAGGGACGAGGATGCTGGCCGAGCCGCTATCGGCCTCGGACATCGCCGCCCGGGTCGAAAAGACGACGCACCCAGAGATGAAGAATTCCCGGGTGTTGCCAATGCGCCCTGAAAAGGGCTACATTTCTCTGGTAAGTGTGGATTTTTCGCGCCTTCTTTTCGTTTCCTTCTCGCCATGTCCTTGACTCCCGATCATTCGCAGAGGATGGGGGTCGTCAAGGACTCCCTACCCCCTGTCCCAGAGGACAAGGAGATCCGGGCCCAGAATCGGGCTCGGAACGAGGAGCAGAAGAAAGCCAAGGAGGACAAGAAGGCCAAGGCAGCGCGGAGAGCGCAGAGGCGGGAGATCTCCGCCAAGAATCATCGCGAAGCCGAGAAGGCGGGGATCGCCCCGCCCCCCTCCCCCGAGACTTCGGTCTCGGATAGAGGGCGGGGGAAACAGTACCGACTGGCTTGACGAGCTGGCGGAGGAGGATGATGTTATCCCTCCCGCCGGCGGAGGAATCGAGGCCCCGGAGGGGTCAAGAGCCCGAGGGGGGTCGGAGGCCCGAGGGGGGTCGGAGGCCCCCCAGGGGGCCCAAGCGCCGGGGGGCGGACATGCTGCCCCCCACATTATTGTGGTTGATGAGGACAGCGCCGTTCGTGAGGGCTCAGGCCCGGTGGGTCCTCAAGAAGGGGAGAAGGCGTCGGAGGTCGGATCCGAGGCGCTACCTCAGCCGGTAGTGCCAGAGGCTCCGACCGAGCCCGCCCCAGCGACCGGGGCGGGAACTGATGCCTTGGTGGAGGTGCCGCGGGCTGAGACTGCCGCGATATCTCTTGTGCCGTCGGCAGGCGAGGCCGGGGGCGGACCGGTGGCCCCTGGCACCGCGGGAGGCCCCTTAGGAGCTTCGAGCTCCCAGAAGAAGTTTGCTCCCCGAGCGAGGTACGCACAGGATTTCTGATTTCTCAGCTGATTTTTTGTTTTTCTCTTTCTCCTAACTTGATGTCGTTCCCCCAGCCGTAAGCAGAAGGCGCCTTCAGCGGCGCTGGCACCCCTGAAGGCCGTGAAGAGGGGGGCTCAGTCGACTCCCGGGTCGGCCAGGCCTGCGTCGCCACCGCCTCCAGGCTACGAGGAGGCAGGGCGTCACCAGGGGGAGGACACGGGGGCGCCAAAGCCCCAAGGAGCGGAGGACGCTGACCTCGGAGGTGCGGCCCGGCCTGCGTGCGCTGAGGAAAGCCGAGCCATCGTGGCGTCCAGCGTGGCGTCCGAGGCCCCCGCAGCGGGGAGGGAGGAGGAAACCGGATGGGGCAAGAGCCCTGTAATCTGGCCCAACCTCGGCGATGCCGAGGGGGGAGCCAGATTTGTCCTGGATGATCCGTCAGAGAATTACCTCTGGCAGGGTCTGGATGCGTGTGGGCGCGCCGGGGTCGAGGCCCTTAACCGAGCTACTCAGCTCGTGGGTCGCGACATGTATAATTTGGCTCAGGTATGATTTTTACCCGTGTCGTAAAGTAGTTTCGTGCTTACCTTTGCGGTACTAAACCCCTGTGTGGCCTCTGATCTTGCAGGCGCTCAAGGCCACCTCCCAGGAGAAATCGGTATTTCTCCGTCGGGAGAAGGATGCTTGGGCGTCTTTTGAAAAGGAGAAGGCTGCCAGAGAGGCGGCCGAGGGGGAGCTCGCGAAGGAGTGCGAGATTTCTGCCGAGCTTCGGCAGAAGTGCTCGGCACTGGCCACCGAGGCTCGGGAGGCCCGGACAAGGTCGCCCCTCTGGAGGAGAAGATTGGGGTCTTCGCCCAGGAAACAGAGGCGCAAAAGGCGGCGGCTGAGGGGTACAGGGGTGAGATCGCTCGGCTTAAAGCTTTGCTCGCTGAGAAAGACCTTGCCTTGAACCAAGCTCAGACCGACCTGTCCGGGGCTCTGAGCGAGGTGGCCCGCTCGCATCAGAGCTCGGCAGAGCACGAGAAGCGTGCCGAGGGTAAGACTTGCGCCCTTTACCCTGAACCCCTTTATATTTTTTGAGTTAGCTTTTCCTGACTTCCTGTTTCTTGTTCTGTTTTTCGATCAGATTTGGAGAGGAAGGTGGTGGAGGCGACCTCTAGTGCCGAGGCCCTGCAAAAGTCCCTCGGCGCTGAGGCTTCGGACCGCTCGGCTCTTGAAGCCGTGGTCACCTCGGCGTGTGAGGGGCTCGGGGTTTCGGTGTCGGGCTCGTCGCTGCGGAGTCGGATCGAGGCCCTTTACTCCCGGGCTGGGGAAAAGATGAGGGAGGCGCTCCATACCGGGGTAAAGAAGGCCCTGGCAGTGGTGAGCTCTCACTACGCCGGCATCGATTTGCCGGCGGTTTGTGAGGGCTACGTCCTCCCTGACGACGAAGCAGAAGCCCAGGAGGAGGTGCAGAGGCTCGATGACGCCGCGACTGTCCCTGGAGACGCCTTGGCCGCCTTTTTTGACGATGAGGCGGAGCTTCCCCCCTCGGGGCTCAAGGACCTGAGTAGAAAGGGCAATAGAATTCTTAGTTTTTCTTTTTTCTTTTTGTGGGTGTTGAGGCCAGTAGGCCTTGTATTATACAACGTTTAATGTTGAATGTAGATATTTGTGTAATTGCTCTTTAAGCTTTTTTCGTAAATGTCTTATTTTCTTTTTCCTTATGCCGATCCGACCTCGGCAGCGCGAGGTCGGGTAAGCTACTTGCGATAGCCAGAAACCCCAAGCCTAAGTCCTTTTCCTTTTTCCCTTAGTAGTTTTTAGAAGTCCGAATTCATCCCCCGAATCTAAGGTGAGTAGGAGCGGTCTTTTGCTCGTGAGCGCTGACCTTTCCTAGGGCCCATGCCTTAAGATTTGTGGGGCGAATTTCTGGTTTTCTTAAAACTTTCTAAGAGAAAAAAGGGGGAAGACCTTGGGTCGGAGTTCTTTTGACTTGCACGAAAAAAGGAAAAAGATTTGGAGTTGACACGGGGTTCCCCCCTATGTAGCCCCCGAGGGAGGCTCGGACTCTGCTGGGCAGGTCCGAGGCTCCCTGATAGAAAAGGGCCATATGACTTAAATTTTCATTTATTCTTCCAAGGTGACGAACAAATGAGAAATTTTTACAAAAGTTCTAAGGGAAAAAGCGACGTAGCTGTTCTATGTTCCACGTGTTTTTGAAGACCTCCCCTGCTTCATTGGCGAGCTTGTAGGTCCCGGGTCGGAGGACTTCGGCGATGACGTAGGGGAGAAATTTTTACAAAAGTTCTAAGGGAAAAAGCGACGTAGCTGTTCTATGTTCCACGTGTTTTTGAAGACCTCCCCTGCTTCATTGGCGAGCTTGTAGGTCCCGGGTCGGAGGACTTCGGCGATGACGTAGGGTCCTTCCCAGGGTGGTGTGAACTTGTGACGACCCTTGTTGCTCTGTCTGAGCCTTAGCACCAAGTCGCCGACCTGAAATGCTCGGCCTCGGATCCGCCGCGCATGGTATCGGCGGAGGGCCTGCTGGTACTTGGCGGAGTGCAGGAGGGCTACGTCCCTGGCTTCGTCGAGCTGATCCAGCGCGTCTTCTTGGAACGTCTTGCCGCTGTTTTCGTCGTAGGCTTGTACCCTTGGAGACCCGTACTCCAGGTCAGTGGGGAGGATGGCTTCCGACCCATAGACCATGAAGAACGGGGTGAAGCCCGTGGCTCAGCTTCGGGAGGTTCTCAGACTCCAGACGACGGCCGGTAGCTGTTTGAGCCACCTTTTCCCAAACTTGTTCAGGCGGTTGAAGATCCTGGGCTTCAAACAATGGAGGATCATGCCATTGGCGCGCTCGACCTGACCATTGGTCTTGGGGTGAGCGACTGCCGCCCAGTCCACACGTATGTGGTGTCTGTCACAGAACTGTAGGAACTTTCGTCCGGTGAATTGTGTGCCGTTGTCGGTGATTATGGAGTTCGGCACTCCGAATCGATGGACGATATCCGTGAAGAATAGTACCGCCTGTTCGGCCTTGATCCTTGTGATGGGTCGGACCTCGATCCACTTGGAGAACTTGTCGATTGCGACAAGCACGTGGGTGAAGCCCCCGGGCGCTTTCTGCAGAGGCCCGACCAGGTCGAGGCCCCAGACGGCGAAAGGCCAGGTGATGGGGATCGTCTGTAAGGCCTGGGCGGGCTGATGTATCTCCCGAGCGTAAAACTGGCATCCCTCACAGGTCCTTACGATTTCTGTAGCGTCGGCTATAGCGGTTGGCCAATAGAAACCCTGTCGAAAGGCATTTCCTACCAACGTTCGAGCTGCGGCGTGATGGCCACAAGCCCCCGAGTGTATGTCCTGTAGGAGCTTGACTCCTTCCTGACGTGGGATGCAACGCATAAGGATGCCCGAGGGGCTGCGTTTGTACATTTCCCCGTCGAGGAGGACAAAGGTCTTGGCACGACGAGCCACGTGTCTCGCTTCAGCCTGGTCCAGGGGCAGAGTGCCATCGACCAGGCGTTGAAGCAAAGGGTAGCGCCAGTCGGGCGAGTCGTTAGCCGCATGTGGCTCTGGCTCGATGTCCATGGCCTCCTGTTCTTGGGCGACAGCGTCTTTGGGGCCGGCACTCTGTTTGTTTTTGGGTTCGTCCGACCCCCCGTCATCCTTGTAGTCGACGGAAGGTTTGTAGAGATCGCTGACGAAAACATCCGGGGGGACCGTAGCCCGCTCGGATGCCATTTTGGCGAGCGCGTCGGCGGCTTCATTATACTTCCTTAACACATGGTTGAGTTCGAGGCCGTCGAACTTCTCTTCCAGGCGTCGAACCGCTTTGCAGTATGCATCCATCTTGGGGTCATGGCAGCTAGATTCTTTCATGACTTGATCGATGACGAGTCTGGAATCGCCTCGAACGTCAAGCCGCTTGATCCCAAGTTCTATCGCGATGTGAAGACCGTTCACAAGGGCCTCATACTCTGCTGTATTGTTTGAAGCAGGGAAGTGGAGTCGGATCGCGTACCGCATCCTTACCCCAAGGGGCGAGATGAAGACGAGGCCCGCACCGGCCCCGGTTTTCATCAAAGACCCGTCGAAGCACATAGTCCAGCACTCGTGCTGGATTTGAGGTGGTGGGAGCTGAGTCCCGACCCATTCTGCCACGAAATCCGCCAGTACTTGGGACTTTATGGCCCTCCGAGGCTCATAAGTGATTCCATCACCCATGAGCTCTATGGCCCATTTGGCAATCCTTCTGTTGGCCTCTCGGTTCTGAATCACTTCTCCTAGAGGGAAAGATGAGACCACTGAGACCGGGTGAGATTCAAAGTAATGGCGGAGCTTGCGTCGGGCCAACACCACTGCGTAGAGCAGTTTTTGAATCTGGGGGTATCGGGTCTTTGTGTCTGAGAGCACCTCGCTGATGAAGTACACCGGCCTTTGGACCGGCAGGGCATGCCCTTCTTCCTTCCTCTCGACCACGATTGCTGCGCTGGCCACCTGATCAGTGGCTGCGACGTAGAGAAGAAGTGGCTCCCCCTCGGCGGGGGGCACCAGGATGGGAGAGTTGGTGAGCAGAGCCTTGAGCTTGTCAAGGGCTTCCTGAGCCTCAGGGGTCCAGGAAAAGTGCTCAGATTTCCTAAGTAACCTATACAGAGGCAGCCCTTTTTCTCCGAGGTGGGAAATGAAACGGCTTAGGGAGGCAAGACATCCCATCACCCTCTGTACTCCCTTTAGGTTACGAATGGGGCTCATATTCGCGATGGCCGAGACCTTTTCCGGATTGGCCTCGATCCCTCGCTCGGACACGATAAACCCAAGGAGCATGCCTCGGGGGACCCCGAAAACACACTTTTCGGGGTTGAGTCTGATCCCTTTTGCCCTGAGGCATCGGAATGTTTCTTCCAGGTCGGCAACCAGGCTGCTCGCTTTCCTGGACTTGACGACGATGTTGTCTACATATGCCTCCACCGTTTTACCTATAAGGTCCCCAAAAACCTGGAGCATACACCGTTGATATGTAGCCCCCGCGTTCTTGAGGCCGAAAGGCATGGTTACGTAGCAATACATTCCGAAAGGGGTGATGAACGAAGTCGCGAGCTGGTCGGACTCTTTCATCTTGATTTGGTGGTAGCCGGAGTAAGCATCAAGAAAGGATAAAATTTCACATCCCGCGGTGGAGTCAACTATCTGGTCGATACGAGGCAATGGAAAGGGATTCTTTGGACATGCTTTATTTAAGCTAGTGTAGTCTACACACATCCTCCACTTCCCATTTTTCTTTTTAACTAGTACGGGGTTGGCTAACCACTCGGGATGGAACACTTCCTTGATGAATCCGGCCGCCAGCAGCTTGTGGATCTCCTCTCCGATGGCCCGGCGCTTTTCCTCGTCGAATCGGCGCAGGCGTTGCTTCACGGGTTTGGAGCCAGCTCGGATGTCCAAGGAGTGCTCGGCGACCTCCCTCGGTATGCCAGGCATGTCCGAGGGACCCCACGCAAATATGTCGGCGTTCGCGCGGAGAAAGTCGACGAGCACCACTTCCTATTTGGGGTCGAGGCTGGAGCTGATCCTCAACGCCTTGCCTTCAGAGGTCCCGGGGTCGAGGAAGACTAGCTTGGTCTCCTCCGCCGGCTCGAAGCTCCCGGCGTGACGTTTGGGGTCGGGGATGTCCTGGTCGCAGTCACCGAGTCCAGTAAGGATGGCCAGAGATTCCGCCAGAGCCTCGGCCTGCTCGACGCACTCGACGTCGCACTGGTAGGCGTGCTGGCTGGTCGTGCTGACGGTAATGATTCCCTTTGGCCCTGGCATCTTGAGCTTGACGTAAGTGTAGTTGGGGACGGCCATGAACTTGGCGTAGCATGGTCGTCCCAGGATCGCGTGGTAGGTCCCTGGGAACCCGACCACGTCGAAAGTGAGGGACTCTCGTCTGAAATTGTCAGGGGTCCCGAAGCAGACGGACAGGTCGATCTATCCGAGGGGGTGGGCACGATGCCCCGGCACTACTCCGTGGAATGGTGCGGTGTCGTTCCTCAGCCGGGACTTGCTGATCCCCATGAGGGCCAGAGTTTCGACGTAGAGGATGTTGAGGCCACTGCCTCCGTCCATCAGCACCTTAGTGAGACGGGTCTCGGCGATGATGGGGTCGACGATCAGAGGATAGCTCCTGGGATTGGGGATCCGATCCGGGTGATCCTGTCTGTCGAACGTGATCGCGCTTTCGGACCATTTGAGGTACGATGGCGTTGCCGTGTTGACTGCGCAGACTTCTCGGAGTTCGCGCTTCCTCTGACTCGCAGTGAGGCGAGCCGCTCGTCCCCCAAAGATCAGAAGGCAGTTCTTGATCTTGGGGAAAACCTCCCCCTCGGGGTCGTTGTCCTTGGGAGGCTCTTCGGCACTCTCCTTGGCGATGATGTCGGTATAGTACTGACGGAGGACGGTGCACTCCTCGAGGGTGTGCTTGGTTGGTCCCCTGTGATAGGGGCATGGCTTTTTCAACATTTCGTCGAAGAGACCGGGGCCGGCAGGAGCCCGCTTGGGGTTCTTGCGATCTGCCGCGGCGACTAGGTTGTCGTCCGACTGACCCTGCCGCCTCTTGCGGCCCTTCTTCTTCTTAGGGTCGCGCGATCCCGAGGCCTCGGTGGCCTCGGCCTTCTGCTTCCCTTTAGCTGCACCGTCGGAGAAGATGGCGCCGACTGCCTCTTCGCCTGAGGCAAAGTTGGTGGCGATGTCGAGCAGCTGGCTAGTGCTCGTGGGGGTCTTGCGTCCGAGCTCGTGCACCAACTCCTTGCAGGTGGTACCAGAAATGAAGGCTCCGATCACGTCGGAGTCCGTGATGTTGGGGAGCTCGGTGCACTGTTTTGGAGAATCGCCTGATGAAGTCTCGGAGGGACTCGTCAGGTTTCTGCCGGCAGCTCCTGAGGTCCCAGGAGTTCCCAGGGCGTACGTATGTGCCCTAGAAGTTCCCGACAAAGATTCTGACCAGGTCAGCCCAGTCATGGATCATGCGCTCAGGGAGGTGCTCGAGCCATGCCCTGGCCGTATCTGCCAGGTGGAGTGGAAGGTTGCGGATGATGAGCAAGTCGTCATCCGCGCCGCCTAGCTGGCATGCCAGGCGGTAGTCCGCCAGCCAGAGCTCAGGGTTAGTTTCCCCTGAGTACTTGGGGAGGTTGGCGGGCTGTCGGAATCGCGCCGGGAACTTGGCCCTGTGGATGGCCTCGCTGAAGACGCGGGGACCCGGAGGCTCTGGTGACGTGCTTCGGTCGTGATCGGGGTCGTACCTCCCGCCTCGGCGCGGTCGGTAACGTCGGGATTCGGCCTCGTCCCTGTCACGTCGCCTGGCCTCAAGGGTGGCCCGAACGTCCGCGTCGGCTCCGACGCTCTCGTGAACTGATGGGGCCCTGTTGCCCCCTTGCGGGTTAGGGGGTGGCAGACCCTGTACTGTTGGTGCCTTGTTAGGAGGGGGCGTTCCCCTCGATGTCTCGCACTGTGGGATTGTGAAGCAGAACTTTCCACGTTCTGCACCACAGCCTGTTCCAGAAGGCCACGTAGCCCCTGGCGCACTCTTCTTCCCTCAGGAGTCGAAGGCTCGGGCATCGCCCTGAGGAGGAGCGCGGCGGCCATCACATTATGGCTGGCCGTGCTGAAGACCGGGGCGTCTTCCCCTTGGTCCGCAACAATGCGACGGTTGACGTCTCGGGCGCGACGTCTGGCTTCACCCCCGTCTCCGCGGGTGGACGGCTCTCGGACTAGGGCCTCGCGGAGTTGGCGGAGGCGTGTGCGCTCTTCTTCGAGCCTGGCCTCCAGCTCATCGAGCTGTGCGAGGTCAGGATGGTGTCCCCCAGCGGGGGCAGATGCTACCCCACGGGCTCCGGGATTGGTTCCGGGAGTTGGATTGGGAGGTGGAGTTGCGTCCTCTTGCCTAGAGGGCCCTGCGTCCCCGTGGGCGCCATGCGGCGTGCCTCCGACTTCTATGTTGAAGCATTCTCGTGACGGGTCGTAGCTTTCGTCGTCGGAGTTGGAGTAGCCAAGACAATTGTTGCTGGCCTCCAGGAAACGCATGAAAGTCTCCGGGTCGCCACACCCGGAGAAATCAGCGCCAGCCCGCTCGTCGTTGCCCGAGGTGAGGTCCTCTGGGTAGGATGAGGCGGGCGGTGTGGAGACGTGGTCCAGTGTAGACCTCAAGTGATGCCCGGGAAGTTCCGCGTACGCACTTAATGAAGTGCTTACGGAAGAGGCGTAGGTAGCGGCGGCATTCCTGAGCCCAAAAGGTAACTCGGGAGGTGCCGCTGCTGCTACTTCATCCGCAGGTGGAGGAGGACGGGACGTCGAGGCCCCTTTGTCCCCCTTGCGGGGGACGGGCGCGGGCCGTGCCTTCCCCTTCGAACGGGGTGGGACGGGGGGCCGCGATGACCCTTTGTTGATCCTAGGAGCGGAGCTTGATGCCCCGCGAGCCCTTCCTCTAGCGCCGGTCGGACCGGAGGAGCGGGCGACCTGATGAGGAATATGCGGGGGGAGGACCGGACAGACCCTAGCCTCAGTGGTGGGGTCGGAGATCCTAGATCTTTGACGCCCCCTCCGTGAGCCCCCCGCATGGTGTCCCGAACGTCTCCCACGCACTAAGTGTGGTGGGATCGGCTCGGGGCTAGGTTCGACGTTGTCACGTGGCGGGAGGAGGATCATGTCGTAGCCAGAACCGAGGGACATGAACTCCAAACTCCCAAACATCATGATAGTGCCGCGACGGGGCGGGTGAAATCCGTCTGCCATCCAAACCTCCCCAGTAGGGACTAGAGAGCGTCACGCAGAAGGCACCTACCTGGCGCGCCAACTGTCGGCGTCTAGACTCGCGGTCTAGGCACTAACAAATATAAATCTGCGTGACTGACCAAGCTTGGATGGTGATGCAAGTGAGACACAGAGGGTTTATACTGGTTCGGGCTAAGAATGCCCTACGTCCAGTGCAGCGGTGGATTCTGTATAACCTTGCACCCAAAGGTGCTTGCAGTAGGGGGTACAAGCTGGTTGCGAGAGAGGGCTAAGTCCCAGGTCTCGGCTTGGTGTAGACAGAGTGCCGACTGCTGCTCTGTGAAAGAGTGTTGTGTGCGTGTGTTCTGGGGTTTTTTCAGTTGTGAACCCTGGCTCCCCTTTTATAGTCTCAAGGGGAGGCCAGGTATTTACATGAGTAGATTTCTTTTATTGAGGGGTGAAGACACAGTCCCGACCCTGTTGGGGCCAGTCCATCTCGTCCTTGTGGGATGGTCGACGGCATGGCTGCTCCTGTAGAGGGTTACCAAACCCTGTAGGGGTCGCGGGGGTCGGATCACCGGTCACTGCTGCATATCCTGTCAACAGTGGGAAATGACCACAAACAGTGGTGCTGCTTTACCTCACCCATTCCCTTTCTACTGTGCGGTAGTGTGCTACAGTGAACAGGGGTAAGGATGTATAGTGACAGAGGTAAAGCCACATTGACTGGGGCGGTTGAAACAGTCGTCGCCTTGCCCTGCCGCGTCATGGGGGCCGTCGCATCCGTCATGTCGGGGGAAGTCTTGTTGACCAGGTGGAGTGGGGTCCGGCGCCCGAGCCTGGACGGGATCGGGCGAGTCGGAACTGGCGTCCGAGGCCCTGAGGGGTCGGGCGAGTCGGAACTTGCGTCCGAGGCCCTGTGGGGTCGGGCGAGTCGGAACTTGCGTCCGAGGCCCTGAGGGGTCGGGCGAGTCGGAACTTGCGTCCGAGGCCCTGATGATTGTAATTAGTATGTTCCTTCGCGTTTTTTGTTACTCTGATTTGGGTATCCCTTATTATGGTACCCAACACAATGCAAGCATAGTTTCATGGCACATAGTTTCATGACACAGTTATCAAGACTATAAACTAGGTAACCGAGCCATATAAGTTTTATAGGGACGAAACTTCTCTCTCATTTGATGAAACTCCTTCATTTAATGATTCTGTCAAGTCAGCAATTTTGCTTATGTAGCACCCTATTTAATGTGCATGACACTCCAATAAAACATGCATTGAGACTGGCCTAACACATCTCCCTCTCCCTCAAGGTTTCTGTAGTAGAAACCAGCTCCCAAATTACAAGGCATTCTAAAAATCTTAGAGACACAAAATATATTAAGTTTGACTAAATTTATATACTTTATAGAAAATATAAAAGTTTGCTGGGGATACCAGCTATTACAATCAACAAGTTCTCAAGCGTGTTTAACGCATCTCCCTCGTAACTGTTGTAGCAACCAATACTCCCTCCATCTCAAATTACAAGACATTCCAAAAATTTTAGAGAGTTAAAACATATTAAGTTTGATCAAATTTATATAGTAAGATAATAATATTTATAATATCAACTAAGTATTGTTAGGTTCTTCATTACTTATATTTTCATAGTATATCTATTTAATATCATAAAATTTTGTATTTATTCTATAACTATAGTTAAATTTGGGTATATTATAGGTATTTTAATTAATATCATAAAATTTTGTATTTTTTCTATAACTTTAGTTAAATTTGGGTATATTATAGGTATTTTAATTAGCAATATTGTTGTCAGATTAATCGACACGGATGGAAATGGTCCACTAGCAGTAGCAGCCAGCAGCCTATGCAGTTGTTATGAAGAGAACTCAGTAATGCGTCTTTAATGGAAAAATAAAAACAAATGAAGAGCTCGCACGAAATCATTGATATGACAAAAAAAGAGGTTCGCCTACCTCTACTCTTGTCCAAAAATTCTTATCCTATAAACTGACCTCTGCTCTCGTCCTTAAATTTGCCAGGCATTCAGCAAGCGAACGGTGGACTGATCTCTTCTTCAATGGAAGTCAATGGCGTGGTTGCTCCTTGCCTGATTTACACACTTGTTTTCGTTTTTTTGGT
Source organism: Sorghum bicolor (assembly GCF_000003195.3). Lineage (NCBI taxonomy): Eukaryota > Viridiplantae > Streptophyta > Magnoliopsida > Poales > Poaceae > Sorghum > Sorghum bicolor. The sequence continues at coordinate 36,748,950 of NC_012874.2, read as the reverse complement.
TGAAAACACACACTTGTTTCCGTGTCAAGCCCTTTGTCTCTATTTTTTTTACAAGTAACTAAATTTATTAACAGCACGAGGCTGATAGAATGTTTACAGAAGTAATGGTTACATAGTTGATTGCTCGAAGAACAGGACAATCATTTGCATGACTAGGATTAGAACAGCTGTAGTCATATTGATTCTGATTCGATGTAATTGCTTGAAAAGCCTGTCTTGCCAAAGAATCCGTCATTTGATGTTAGCTTCTTTTAATCCTGCGCACCTGTGAATTGTAATTTGCCGGCAAATTTGCTACACTTTGAGAGTACGACTTGATTCTCCAGTCCGGCGGGTTTGAGAGATTGGATTGATTGAGAAAGTGCACCCGCTGCTGATTATCAGAAAAAATAGTGTACCTCATGCACTGGATCTGGTTTAACAGATTGGTTGCTAAGGCCAATGCTGCCGATTCTGCCATCAAAACAGAGGATGATTTCTGCAGGTGAGCTTTAATAAAAATACTTTAGGAGGGTTTTCTTCTGTGTTAATAATGAATACTCCGAGGCCTGCTTGTCTAGTGCCAGAAGAATGATTATCTGGCAATGTGGCCGCATCTGTGTAGCACCTGGTTCCTGCAAAGGAGGAAGGGAAAGAGACGAGAAAAGGATCTGTAGTTTGAAAGCTCCTCTGTTCGGTTCCTGCAGAAGTGTTGTTAGTGTAGAGGCTGATATCTTGCAAAGGATGAGAAAGCGGGTTTTGGAGAGCATCCAAATGGGCATTGATGTGGGCAGCTGCTGCTAGCTTGATCTGATTTGCAGTCCAAGTTTTTCTTTGGAACCTGTTGTCATTACGAGCTTTCCAAATATACTAGAGAAGAAACAGTTTATTACATAAATCATGCTCTGTTATATCTTTTTGGAAAAGGAATGATAAAGATAGTTGAACCCCATCCTCTTCTTCTAGAATCTGATTAGAGAGGAAGGGAGGGTTGGCTGAAGACCAGACCTGGGCTGGCACAATACATGTAAAAAAGAGATGCTGGTCTATCTCCTGTTGTCCACAGTAAGCACAGTTCATATCTATGTGGATAGAGAAAGTACCAGCTCTTACCGCAGTGGACGATAGTTCGTGCTTTCAAGGCACAGTAGTGTCGTTGACACACCGCGTCCTAGACTCGATTTCTATCCTATTCATCTCTTGCTGCCAGGGCCTTGTTTACTTCCCCAAATATTTTGCAAAATGTTTCACATTCTCTGTCACATCGAATCTTATGGCACATGCATGAAGCATTAAATATAGTTAAAAAAGATAACTAATTATATAGTTTGCATGTAATTTGCGAAACGAATCTTTTGAGCCTAGTTAGACAATATTTGTCAAATACAAACGCAAGTAGCAAATTTTTTGCAAGTAAACAAGGCCCAGTTTTGCATACTTGCCAAAAGATACTAATATTTATGGCCTATAATTAGTATCATGCAAATGTGATAGGTGTAATTAGTCTTTTTAATAACGTGTTAAAAGTCAACTATCTTTAACTTTCATCAAATATATATATAACAAGATATTAATATTTATGGTATATAATTAAAGATATATTTTTATAATAAAAATGTTTAAAGATAAATATTGCTAATATCCCATTTGGATGTAGATATTGGAGCCTAGAATTGAGAATTGAAATTAGGTTTCTAGAATTCTGGTGTTGGGATGTGCACGGAATTGATATTGTTATTACACCATAATTCTTTGGTATTGAACTACAACTAGAAGTGGTTTCTTTCAATAAAGAGCCCTTACACTAGCCTCTGTATTCGCTAGAATTGAGTGAGCACCGAAATGCTTGCCTCTCTCTCTCATGGCGCTCCCTGACCCCTGTCGCCTCTATTCTTGGCCACCTAGGCCCCAACCGCAATCCTCCTCTCATCGGAAATCACGCCTAACCTTGGCGCCTCCCTCCCTCGCCCCAGGCTCCCCTCACCCGAGCATCGCCCCAAACCTCGACGGCACCCCCCAAGCTTCCCTCACCGAAGTGTTGTCCTGATGCCTCTCGAACCTCGACAGCGCCACCAGGCTTGCTTCGCCTCAAGCGTCTCCTTGACCCCATCTTATTCATCTCCAACAAGATCCTATCCTTCTTCCCCATCTCCAGTAAGATTCTCTCCTTCTTCCTCAAGTCCGACACATCCTCGTCCCCTTCTTCAACTCCAGCGACTTCTTCGTCAACCCCTAGTGTCGCCTTCTTGCCCCGCCACTTGGCTGCTGGGTTGCATCCCCTTCGCCTCCTCCTCCTAGACGGCGAGAGTGAGAATGCGGCAGTGGCACCGACACCAGCATTAGACATGGGTCATGGCGCTGGTCCAGGAGATGTACATCTAAAACATTTATTTGGTATTGCCATGTCCCTAGATTCCAAGTAGCAATTTCATGTACATCCAAACATCTGATTTGGTATTGTAGCTTATTTCTAATACTAGCCTAATTTGGCATTGGTACCCAATTCAATGTCAACCATTCAAATATGTACATTCAAACGGACCAAATATAGTCAAACTCATGAATGTTTGATCAGCACAGTCCCATAGCAACTCTTTTTTATTAGACGGAGGGAGTATGTCATTTCTCTCAGTTTTGTGACTCTGTTTGGTACCAAAATTGTATATTACGACTAGGGATGAAAACGGATCGGATACGGACGAATATCACCAATATCATATTTGTTTTCATATTTCTGGTCGGATTCGGATTCGAATACGGATAACGTCAATCATGTCGGATAAGATACGATTTGATGTCGACATCATAAATATACGATTTAAGTATTCGGATACGGATACGGTATCAGATGTTGAATATTCGGACTCGGATACGGACACATCTAAACCCCTCTAAACGAATTCGGTCCCGAATACGGTCGGAAAATATCCGTACCGTTTTCATCCCTAATTACGACACAGATAAAATCTTTACTATGTGTTTTCCTTTCTTTTTTTGGCAAATCATAGGTACAGACATTTATGTATATACACATACTCCCATGAACACATGCTCATGCATAGCCTACCACCGAAAAAATACATTAAATTTTAAAATAAGAAGCAATGTATTAAATTCTAGCTAGAATAAATCTAGGTCAATGCATTCATACTTGAACAGCGAACAATTCCACCACAGTTCAACTGTAGTTTCTACAACCATACAGTATTTAATGGATGTGAGCTTATGCTATCCATATATAAGATTTTTGATGACTTATTAACAGTTATAAAGTTTTGCTTAGGTCAAATCATGTTTAGTATGGAGTTCTGTTGTATAACCGTGTTGTCTTTTTCAGCCTACATCTCCTCTATATGTATATAACAATTTTATGGCTACAATACAGGCCTGTTTAATATAGCTTGACCTGATTCTAGCTCCCCGATTTCTATGGTCTAAAGTTTAGCAACTAAATTTAGAGGCTCCAAAGTAGGTGGATTAAAGTGCTGTATAAAGTTCAATAGATCTCACAAGTGTGCTACAGTGGTCATTAGTTCATTAGACCTCACATCTCCTCTACTGAGGTGCGTGGTGGTGGTGCCCTGCTCCCCTCAGCGATCCTATTCCGCTCGGCGGATGGATGCAATCTCATGGAGTAAGGCATTGTTTAGTTTCAAAAATTTTTGCAAAATAGGAATAGTAGCATTTTCGTTTGTATTTGACAAATATTTTCCAATCATGAACTAACTAGGCTCAAAAGATTTGTCTCGTCAATTTCGACCAAACTGTGCAATTAGTTTTTATTTTCGTCTATATTTAATACTCCATGCATGCGTCTAAAGATTTGATGTGACGGAAAATCTGAAAAATTTTGCAAAATTTTTTGGGAGCTAAACAAGACCTAAGGGAAACGAACGACAATCTGATGAAGGCTAAGAGCGTTATTAAGGTCTTTTTATCCTCTAGATTATATGCCAATTAGGATTTTCCAAACATCTAGATCGTATATTTCTTAAAGTGCGGCTTGTTATCAGACAATTGATTTTTCACATAAGCGGTTCCATACAGGATTATGATACGTAGAGGCAGTGATGGTGGTGCCAACCTTAGCTTCTCGTTGCGGACCAACTAGCGGTTCTTTTTTTTCTCCCTCTTAGGTCTTGTTTAGTTGTAAACAAAAATAAAAAAAATTTCAAGATTCTCCGTCACATCAAATCTTGCAGCACATGCATAGAATATTAAATATAGATAACTAATTGCACAGTTTACCTGTAATTTACGAGACAAATCTTTTAAATTTAGTTAGTCCATAATTGGACAATAATTACCAAATACAAACAAAAATGCTACAGTGGACTAAAAAATTTTCATTTAGAAACTAAATAAGGCCTTAAATTTCTCACTCTGGTGATAAATAAGTGACACCATTCATGTGACGAATTACATCAAGCTCACGTGGACCATTGGTCAACGATTTAAGTTGACCATTGGTCAACGATTTAAGTTAAACTTTAGGGGATGTTTGACATGGTTCCTTAAGAGGGGGTCAGAAGTCATAGCCCTTTTGAAGAAGCCATCTGTTTTTTATTTAAAAACGACTTTTCAAAAAAAAAACGTTTGACTGGGCTCCTCTTGAAGAGCAGAGCAGGAGAGAAGCCCTGCCAAATAGGCTCTTACTTGAGGGAAGGACCGCAACCATTAATTTTGGATTGATGAATCAACTGGCGGAAAAAAAAAAGATTTTTGTTGATGTTGATATTAATTTGTTGTGAGAGAAAAACTTTGTTCCATTCCAGTAAGTTCAAGCGGAGGAGATCGAATGAGCAGAGTGCGGAAACACAAATAATGAAGAACTGCAAAAGAATTGGCTTGATTTTAATGACAGAAAACTCGCATAATAATTTATATTTACTCTTAAAAGGGCTGGAAAATAAAGAAAAGAAACGTTGTGTGTTTGCCCGAGGACCCAGTCCCAGCAACGACGACTGCAGCCTGATCCGTCATCGGCCATTGGCACCATGCAGGTCAACAGCAACGCGATGCCGGTCTTGAGCCACTCACTGTGTTTCGGCGCAGGGCAGGCAGCAGCGGGCATGGTCGTCACACTCTCACAGCCAGGTCGACATGCATGCAGAAGAAGCTATAGCTCACCCACATGGCTCTCGCAGGCGTAGGACTCCTCGGTGGAGACCATGGCCATTTTGCGTTTGGTCTTTTGTCCAGACCAGACGCCAAGATCCGTCACGTGCCCAAACCACCTAGGCCTTGTTTAGTTCCTAAAAAATTTTGCAAAATTTTTCAGATTCCCTGTCACATCGAATCTTTAGACATATATATGAAGTATTAAATATAGACAAAAATAAAAACTAATTACACAGTTTAGTCGAATTTGACGAGACGAATCTTTTGAGTCTAGTTAGTCCATGATTGGACAATATTTATCAAATATAAACGAAAAAGCTACAGCATCGATTTTGCAAAATATTTTAGAACTAAACAAGACCCTAGCTATCTCATGAGATGCCTCCAAATCATCACGTCCGTCATGCATGCATGTCTTATTTTTCTCCGAGGCCTTGTTTAGTTGACTCTGAAAACTAAAAAGTTTTCAAGATTCTCCGTCACATCGAATCTTGTGGCATATACATGAAACATTAAATATAGATGAAAACAAAAACTAGTTACACAGTTTAGCTGTAAATCACGAGACGAATCTTTTGATCCTAGTTAGTCCATAATTGGATAATATTTATCACAAACAAACGAAAGTACTACAGTACCGAAAACTTTTTACTTTTCGGAACTAAACAAGGCCCAATCCTCCATGGACAAACAGATGCTGTTTTTCAAATGCCTGATCTGTCGATGGACTTCACAGCTAGCTAAGCGTTCAATCCTTTTCCTCTCCTCTCATCTCATGTCACGGCCGCCTACAGCTACAGATGATGCCCCGCGATTTCAGGCGCCTGATGGGCAATAGGAATTTTGTTGGGTTCGAGTGGGAATGCACGCACCAACCAGAAATTTGGGAGGTGGTTGGGGGTTGTGCAGACGCCGGTGGCGGGTGGACTGGCGTTGCGCGCTGCATTGAACACACGCCATTGATGCATTGCTTTGCTTGCTTGCGCAGGGCATCAATCATCCATCCATCCATCCATAGATGCAGGGGGGACCGACCATCTCCGTCCGTCCTCCGAGCGAGGCCGCGCCCTCCTTTGCCGGTTGGGCTGCCTGGGCTGCCCATTTATGTGAGGTCTAGAGCTAGCGGGGCCGCCCCTGCCTTTGCCAGAGCATTGTTTAGTTCTATTTTTTTTTAAAAATAGGTATGTTACTATTTTTGTTTGTATTTAACCTATGTTATCTAGTCATAAACTAAATATGCTCAAAAGATTCATATCATAGATTACAGGTAAATTATACAATTAATTATTTTTTATCTATATTTAATTTTTTATGCATGTACCGCAAGATTCGATGTGACATGAAATCTTAAAAAAAAATTAAAATTAATTTGGGAAGGCCCTGATTGCCTCCCAGGCATTTGCTGCTGCCCTACCCTCCGTCAGCATGAGCCGGTTTTAACTTTTAATGCACCCACCGCACGGTCCTTGCGGACTGTGGGCGGCTATGCTACCGATGGGTGGATTTGATTTTGAATAGAAAAAAAAGTCTAATTTAGGTCTTCAACTTTGGTGAAATTCTATTTTTCATTCCTAAACTCTAAAATCAAACAAAATATATCTCTAAATTTTTTTAAAACCTAGTTTGAAAGCGGTTTTGTTTTTTTATTTCGGCTGAATTTTTAAAAAAATTATATTAAATCACATAAAAATTATAAAATAGAAAATTTCAATTTTGTTGGACTTTAGATGAGTAGATCTACACATTAAATATATAATATGGTACTCCCTCCGTCCCTAAATACTGTTATTTCTAGAAGAAAATTTTGTCCACAAATACTGCTATTTCTACTAGCATACTTAGTCCACCAGCCCATTTAATTATCCTCGGAACTTGCGTGGTTCACCAACTCATTTAATTTCTTCTAGGGAGTAGTACTTTGGCGTATGGTAATTGGTTGAGTCTATTTAGTTGACATTAAATGCAGCTCATTGGGACCAGAGAATCATGACTTAACGTGCATGATTAAATGGTGGAACCTAAATTAATTAAGGGTAGAATGGTCTTTTGTTTGTCACACTAATCTGTCTGAAATCTGCTAGAAATAGCAGTATTTGGGGACGGAGGGAGCATACTTTAGTACAAAGTTTTTGTTATAGCTTTAGATCTATGTTTTTCTATAATTAATTAAAATAATTATAGCTACAGTTTTTGTGGTCTAATTGTGATGAAATTTATATGGTGGGCTAATTATTCTATTCTTGAGTTGTAGTAAAAATTTCATATTCATTGGATCATGTATTACTTAGTTATAGATTTATTTAAGTTTATACTTGTTAAATCTTAATAAATCTATAACTAAGTTGTACATGATCTAATGAGTATGAAATTTTTACCACAGTTTAAACATACAATAATTAGCTCAACATAAAAAATTCATCACAAAATTACTATAAAAACTTTAGCTATGAATTATTCTAATTAATTATAGAAAAACATAGATCTAAAGCTACAATAAAACTTTATACAAAAGCATACTATATTATATATTCACTATGTAGATCTACTTATCTGGAGTCCAACAAAATCAGATTTACTATTTTATAAATTTTATGTGATTTACTGTGATTTTACAAACATTCAGACAAATAAATAAAAAGAAAAGGACAAAACTGCCTTCAAAACCGCTTATGACTATGTATGTAATATGCACGGTTTCAAAAATTGAGAGATGTATTTTGTCTGATTTTAAAGTTTAGAGATAAAAAACTGACTTTCGCGGAGGTTAAGAGACCTAAAGTCCTTTTCGATACAGTATGACATTTTTGGTATGGGACCGATATGTACCTTTCTTAGGGATAAACCAGTCCAAACTAGTGATTAGTGAAGACTAAAGACCAGTCCTAGGGCTCAAGAATCGATCGAGAGAGCTTTTACCCGTGTTTAGATGCCAAAAGTTTTTAAAGTTTGACACTATAACACTTTTATTTGTATTTGATAATTATTGTCTCACCATAGACTAGCTAGGCTCAAAAAATTTATCTCGCAAATTACAGATAAAATGTATAATTAGTTATTTTTATCTATATTTAATGTTTTATGTATACATCTAAAGATTTGATTTGATGAAAAATCTTGTAAAGGCCTCAGTCTACACGAACTGACTAATGACCAATAGTAGGTTGTTGTTGGCATGTCAGTCTATCATGGACCCAGCGTTCGAGCCAACTTCCATATGGAAATTGAGGCAAGTGTTTAGGGCTTGTTTAGTTTCCAAAAATTTTTCAAAATTCCTCGTCACATTAAATCTTTGGATGTATGCATGGAGTATTAAATATAAATAAAAAAAAGCTTTTTACACAGTTTTCCTTATAATTTGTGGGACGAATCTTTTGAGCCTAGTTAGTCCGTGATTAGATAATAATTGTCAAATACTCCCTCCGTATAGGATTTACATGTCGTTTTGTAGAAAGTTTGGGTGAAACATTAGGAATATAAATCATCAATAACTTTTAAATTATTGAGTTTACAAATGTGAAAATTATATAATTAGATTTGTCTTGAAAAATACTTTCATAAAAGTACATGAAAGAGCATCTAGGCCCCTAGTGATTTCGGTGATAAATGACAATATTGGTTACTATGACTAACGTGTGTTTTGCAGAGGAAAAGTCATAGGTAAGGTCATGGTAAATAGGTACTCGATGGACAGGGACGTACATGCCTACTTAATAGTGGAAATCGTTTCGGTTTTCAAAGGATGGATGGACATCGTCAAGACTAGACTAGGTCTAAGTGCCATATGGTGAAGAAGGACACTTAGAGTAGTTTAGGACTTTGTTTTCCTTTGACCGTACTATTAAGAGGGGCTTTGATCTAATAGCTTAACTTAGGCAAGGCTTTAGGTTTAGGTGTGGTGCACACTTGGTAAACCTAGCACTAGGCAGCTCAGAGATAGTCCTTAGATCGAGAGGAACAAACTTTGTTTTGGAGCGATCGCGTTTCGACGAAGTTAGGGTGCCCAAGGGGGCACCGGACGCTGCACCGGACGCTCTGTGAGTGCGTCCGGTGAGGTCCTTAGCCGTTGGGAGTTCTCGGTGCTTAGGGTTAGGCACCGGACGCTGGCACCGGACTCACCGGACAGCGTCCGGTCCCATACCCAGGGAGGTTGTAAACCTGCCCCGAGCACCGGACGCTAGCACCGGACGCGCTGGGTAGCGTCCGGTCCCATGCGCAGGAAGCATGTAAAACTCCCCGGAGCACCGGACGGTGCACCGGACGCTGAAAGATAGCGTCCGGTGACCTGTCAGACGCAAGTACAGTTAGCCGTTATGGAGCACTGGACGCTCGGTGCAGTGCGTCCGGTGCAACATAAAGAGCGTCCGGTGACCCTGTTTTCAGTGGAAAATGGTTGGCTGACCTTTGGACTTCGTGGATAGTATTTATACTCCTCCACCTCGTCCATGAGAGGTCTCTTGCCCATTTGAACATCTGAGAAACTTGTTGTGGAGCAAGAGAGTAGCAAGAGCCTAGAGAGGATTGAGATTTGAGTGATTTCTTGAGAGAATCCTTCTCTAGTGAGTTCCAAGAGTCAAGTGTGCTTCCACCACTCTCTAGAGCCTTGTTTGGGTCAAGTGAGAGTTCTTTGCTTGTTACTCTTGGTGATCGCCATCACCTAGACGGTTCGGTGGTGATTGGAGACACGAAGACCGCCCGGAGTTCTTGTGGGTGGCTCGTGTCAAGCTTGTGAGCGGTTTTGGGCGATTCACCGTGACGGAGTGTCGAAGAATCAGCCCGTAGAGAGCACTTGGTCCTTGCGCGGATCAAGGGGGAGCAAGACCCTTGCGCGGGTGCTCCAACGAGGACTAGTGGAGAGTGATACCTCGGCAAAACATCGCCGAGCACTTTCTTCCACTACTCCTTTACATTCTAGCATTTACTTTGTGTTTTTACATTCTTAGTATTGTCATGCTAGAATAGGATTGGAACTAGGTTGCAAAACTTTTATCCGGTAGCTCTCTAGGTCACACTAGGCACAAGGGGTTGAATTGGAGCTTATAGGTTGCTTAAATTTTTAGAGAAGCCCAATTCACCCCCCCCTCTTGGGTATCTTGATCCTTTCAATTGGTATCGGAGCCCAGTGCTCATTATTTAGGCTTCACCACCTAGAGAAAGATGTCTAACGGGGATGGACCGCCACCCATGTTCGATGGGGATGACTTCCCGTATTGGAAAATACGGATGGAGTCATACCTTGAGGCATGCGATATAAAGTGCCTAAAAGCCGCGACCGAAGGGTTTACCCTTCCGGCAAAAGACACCGCTCTTACTCCACAAGAGCAAGAAAACAAGAAGTGGAATGCAAAGGCCAAAAATCACATCTTTAGAGGCCTTTGCAAAGAGGTGTTCAACCGCGTTCGGAGCCACAAAACCGCCAATGCACTTTGGAAGGAACTTTATGCGCTCTATGAGGAATCAAAGAGTGAACGCGAGGAACGCTATCACTTAGTGATGAACAAGCTTAATACATTTGAGATGCTTCCTAAAGAAAACGCTAATGAAATGTATTCTCGCTTGAATGTCATTGTAGAGGAGCTAAATGGACTTGGGCTCACTCAAATGAGTGCGGCGGATGTAGCAAGGAAGATACTATGTGTGCTTTCCATTGAGAAATATGGGCACATAGTAACGGTGCTTCATCAAGGCGATCTTTCCACCGCTACACCAACCGCCATATTGGGAAAGATCAATGCTCATGAAATGTACATGCACATGAACCCCCAAGATGGCTTCTCATCGGCCAAGAAGGAAAAGAAGGACTTGGCCCTCAAAGCTTCTCACAAGGGCAAGGCCAAGAAGATTGAAGTTGAGTCATCAACTTCAAGTGATGATGATGCATCTATTGCCCTCTTGGTGAGAAGAACCACAAAGATGTTGAAGAAGCTCAACAAGAATGGAGTCAACTTTGAATCCAAGAAGAAGAAGTTCTTCACAAGTAGCAAGAGGAAGCCCATTTCCGAGATGGATTGCTACAATTGTGGTGAGCTTGGTCATCTTGCCCATCAATGTCCAAAGCCCAAGAAGGACAAGTACAAGAAGAAGAACAAAGAGCAAGATGATTCAAGTGATGATGAGAAGAATGACAAGAAGCAATACAAGAATAAAGGTGGCAAGAAGAAGGAGCACTATAAGAAGAAGAATGCAAGGCCTACATTGTTGGTGATTGGCTCACCGACATTGAGAGCTCAAGTGGTGACTCCTCCGGCAATGAAAGTGATGATGAGAAGGTTGCCGCCATTGCCATCGATGCTTCATCACCATCATCTTCACCACCATCTACATCCTCTACACACCTATGCCTCATGGCTAAGGGTGACCGGAAGGTACAAAGTGAGGATGAGAGTAGTGAAAGTGATAGTGAATTTGAACCACCATCTTATGATGAACTTGTAAAATTGCTTAACAAGTATACAAAAGTCAAAAGAAAAACTAGAAGTGAAAATGAAAAACTTGAACTTGAAAATGAAAAACTTCTAGCAAAGCTTAAGTCTAGTGATGAGCTTAGAGACCAAAATGAGATCATGACCACTAAGCTCAAGGAGCTCAAACTCTCTCTAAAAGAGCTCAAAGAAAAACATGATAAACTTGAGAGTGTTCATGATGAGCTTATCACTAGATATAGAGCAATGAAAGAAGAACTAACAACTCTAAAAGCAAACTATGACAACCTTGAGATTGCTTATGAACTTGTAATTGATGAAACACATGTTGCTACTAACAATGTTGCTAAGCTTGATGTAGCCACATCTTGTGATGACTTACTTGTGGAGAGCACAAGCAAATGTGTTGATTGCAAGGGCAAGAAAGTGGTAGTGGCCGAGAGCTATGAGGACACTATCAAGCTCAAGGATGAAATTGTCATGCTCAAGAAAGAGTTGCAAGACCAAGCCAAGCACAAGACCATTGTGATTGAGTCACTTGATCAAGACAAGAAGCTTGCATATGAGAACAAGCTACTCAGGGAAGAAAATCAATATCTCAAGCTTGGTTTGATGTATGACAAGCAAGAAGAGGATGAGACATTCATCTTGGATGAGTTAGCTAGCAACAATGACCCAATCATCAAGAAGCTAACTCAAGAGAACAACAAGCTCAAGAAAGAGAAGGAACACCTAACCATGGGGTTAGCAAAGTTCACAAAGGGGAAGGACCTTCAAAGTGAGCTTTTCATGAACACCGTCATGAAGATGGACAAGAGTGGGATTGGCTACAAGGCTCATCAAACAAAGCTCATCAAGTCACTAGCCACTCATGATCAACCAAGCAAGCCAAAGCAAAAGAGATGTTTTGAGTGTGGTCAAGAAGGACACTTTGCTCATGAGTGTAAGGCACCACTACCACCACCCTTGCCCAAGCATGCAAGACCATTTGCCTTCAATGCTCACTACATTGTAAGGAAAGACAAGAGTGGCAAGGTCAAGGTTAGCATCATGGGGCCGCCCAACAAGCAAAGGCCAAAGAAGATATGGGTGCCAAAGCAACTAGTAGAGAAGGTCAAGGGCCCTAAACAAATGTGGGTCCCTAAATCTCAAGCTTGATCTCTTGTGTGTAGGTGAACTACAAGACCGGTGGATCAGATTGGGTAATTGATAGTGGTTGCACTCAACATATGACCGGAGATCCCCGGATGTTCACCTCTCTTGATGAAGATGTTGACAACCAAGAGAAGATCACATTTGGTGACAATTCAACAGGCAAGGTCAAGGGTCTAGGAAAGGTTGCTATATCAAATGACAACTCCATCACCAATGTGCTCTATGTGCAATCATTGAGTTTCAACTTGCTCTCGGTTGGACAACTTTGTGATCTTGGATTTGAATGCCTATTCAAGAAGAAGGAAGTAATTGTGACCAAGAAAGATGACAATGAAGTGATATTCAAAGGCTTCCGACACAACAACTTATATGTAGTTGATTTCTCATCCGATGAAGTTGATGTCAAGACTTGCTTATTCACCAAGACTTCACTTGGGTGGTTGTGGCATAGAAGGTTAGCACATGTTGGAATGGGCACACTCAAGAAGTTGATGAAGAAAGAATTGATTAGAGGCTTGAAGGATGTGACATTTGAGAAGGACAAGCTTTGTAGTGCATGTCAAGCCGGCAAGCAAGTTGCAAACACTCATCCAACCAAGGCCTATCTCTCTACTTCAAGAGTGCTTGAGCTACTTCACATAGACTTATTTGGACCAACCACATATGCTAGTCTTGGAGGGAACAAATATTGCTTGGTCATAGTAGATGATTTCTCTCGGTACACTTGGACATTCTTCTTGCAAGATAAGGCCGAAGTTGCATCAATATTCAAGAAGTTTGCAAAGAATGCCCAAAATCAATTTGATGTCAAGATCAAAAAGATTAGGAGTGACAATGGCAAAGAGTTTGACAACACCAACATTGAAGAGTATTGTGATGAAGTGGGAATCAAACATGAGTTCTCCTCAAAATACACACCACAACAAAATGGGGTTGTAGAAAGAAAGAACCGGACATTGATCACCTTGGCAAGAACAATGTTAGATGAATACAACACTTCGGAGAAGATGTGGGCCGAGGCAATCAACACCGCATGCTATGCTTCAAACCTGCTCTTTCCTCACAAGTTCCTAGAGAAGACACCATATGAGTTGCTCAATGGGAAGAAGCCCGATGTCTCATTCTTTAGAGTGTTTGGGTGCAAATGCTACATCTACAAGAAGCGCCAACACTTGGGAAAGTTCCAAAGAAGATGTGACATTGGCTACTTGGTTGGCTATTCATCAAAGTCCAAGGCATATAGAGTCTTTAACCATGTCACAAACATGGTTGAGGAAACATTTGATGTTGAATTTGATGAAACTAATGGCTCCCAAGGAGCAAGTGATAATCTTGATGATGTAGGTGGTGAACCATTGAGGGATGCCATGAAGAACTTGCCGGTGGGAGACATCAAGCCAAAAGAAGATGATGAAGATGTGCAAATTATTGAGCCACTATCCACCTGAAAGCCCTAGTTTGGTTTTGGATAATTGATGAAACCCTAGTACTAACCTCTATGCTAAGTGTGTGTAGACTTAATGAGGTTGGTACATGCCAAGTGATGGAGCAATAGATGATCATGGTGATGATGGTGATGACCACAAGATGATCAAGTGCTCAACATACAAAAGAAGAAAGAGAAAAACAAAACCCTATGGAGATCAAGGCAAAGGTATTGCTTAGGGTTTTGGTTTTGGTGATCAAGAAACCATAGAGGGTGTGATCACATTGAGGATAGATAGCTGTACTATAAAGAGAGGAATTCTTTGGCTAAACGGTTATCAAGTGCCACTAGGTGTCATTGTTCTTGTGCATGCATTTAGAACCTAGTGAGCTAACTTAACTCCTTCGAAGAAAATGTTTGTGAAAATGCTAACACACGTGCACACTTGTTGGTACACATGTTGTGGTGTTGGCACACTTTGAGAAGGAAGTGGAGTTTGAAGGGTAGAGAGAGGATGGGTTCCTCTCTCCCTCCCGCCGAGCTTGCGAGGCGGGATTCGGTGCTTTTTGAGAAATTGAAGTGCATATTTTCTATTGCGCCGGTGGGAGTTTTGGAGAAGTCGCGGGAGTATTTCTCAGTAGGAAACACTCACCGGACGCTCTGCGCGGAGGCACCGGACGCTGGCCTTTAGCGTCCGGTGTGCTGTCAGGTGCAGCAGAGTGCACCGGACGCACCGGAGAGAGTCCGGTGTGCAGGCGGTTTGGCGACCCTCTCTGCGCATGAGTCCGGTGAGCACCGGACGCTTAGGGTGCGTCCGGTGGCTTGCGTCCGGTGACCCTGTAAGTTTGTGGTGCTCTCTGCTCACGGGTCCGGTGTGCACCGGACGCGTCCGGTGGAATCCTGCTCAGCGTCCGGTGCTCTGCAAGTTACCGTTAGACTCTGACTCGTGGCTTACGTTGGAGCACCGGACGCTGGTGTTGAGCGTCCGGTGCCCCTTTAAGAGCGTCTGGTGACCCCGTTTTTCACCCAGTGAAAGAGCCAACGGCTCTATTTGTTTGAGGGGCTATAAATACGTGTTTGGCCAGCTTGGGGCTCATACTCTTGGCATTCTAGCATACTTAACATCCTTGTGAGCCTAAGCAAACACCTCCCACTCATCTCCTTCATAGATTATACATCTTTGTGAGATTGGGAGTGATTCCAAGTGCATTTGCTTGAGTGATTGCATCTAGTGGCACTTGGGGATCGTTCTAGCTGCGGTTTTCTTGTTACTCTTGGTGGTTGCCGCCACCTAGACGGCTTGGAGCAGCGGAGGAGCATTGGCACGAGTTGGTGATTGTTCGTGGCCATCTCCCGGTGATTGTGAGGGGTATTGTACCTTCCCCGGCGGACAGCCGAAAGGTAACTCTAGTAAAGTGCTCGTGACATTGAGTTACCTCACTTGTGGGTAGGTTCTTGTGGTGTCCTAGTGAGGACGAGGTTCGTGCTACACCTCTTAGCCACCGAACCACCAAGTGTTGGTCGACACAACGGGGACGTAGCGTGCCGGCAAGCACGTGAACCTCGGGAGAAAAATTGTGTGTCTCCATTGTAATTGTTCATTGGATTTCTCCCGGTGATTGGACTTCATATCATTGATTGGTTCATCCCCTCTATGCGGCGGTATAAAGTTCAAACCATCTCTTTTACATTCCCGCAAACTAGAGTAGCTTACTTACTTGTATAGAAACTTTAGGTAGCTTTCTAGTGTAAGTAGTGACATAGCTCTTGTGTGCCTAGTGATTATATCAACTAGAATTGTTGGATAGGTGGCTTGCAAGCACCCCATTAGAGCTAGAGCAAAAAGCTTCGCTTTGTTATTTACTAACCTCTTGCTCTAGTGAGTTTGTAGAATTTTGGAATAGGCTATTCACCCCCCTCTAGCCATATTAGGACCTTTCACCACCTCACATGTTCCACAAGATGAAGACAAGGACATGAGAGATGCTCATGAAGACACTCAAGTCACTCATGACCAAGCGGTGGCACAAGCACAAGATGTTGATGCTCCCCAACCAACCCCTCAAGTGGCACCAAGAAGAACATCACATCTCCTCCAAGATCACTCTCAAGATCTCATCATCGAGAGTCCATCACGTGGTGTAACTACTCATTCTAGACATGCTTTATTTATTGAACATCACGCTTTTGTGTCTCTTGAAGATGAACCAAAGACTATAGAGGAAGCTCTTCGTGATGCGGATTGGATCATGGCCATGCAAGAGGAGTTGAACAACTTCTCTCGCAACCAAGTATGGACACTTGAAGAGCGACCCAAAGATGCAAGAGTGATTGGAACAAAGTGGGTCTTCTGGAACAAGAAGGATGATCAAGGCAAAGTTGTGCGCAACAAGGCAAGGCTCATGGCAAAAGGCTTTTCACAAGTGGAAGGCCTTGACTTCGGTGAAACCTTTACACCAGTGGCAAGACTTGAAGCAATCCATATCCTACTTGCATATGCATCTAGTCATGATATCAAGTTATTTCAAATGGATGTGAAAAGTGCTTTTTTAAATGGATATATTAATGAGCTTGTCTATGTTGAGCAACCCCCCGGTTTTGAAGACCCTAGGTATCCCAAGCATGTCTACCGGTTGTCCAAGGCTCTCTATGGTCTCAAGCAAGCTCCTAGAGCTTGGTATGAGAGGCTTAGGGACTTCCTCATTGAGAAGGGCTTCAAGATTGGGAAAGTTGACACAACACTCTTCACCAAGAAAAGGAATGGGAAAATCTTCATTTGCCAAGTTTATGTTGATGGTATTATTTTTGGCTCTACTAATGAAGATTTTTGCAAGGAATTTGGTGATTTGATGTCCAAGGAGTATGAGATGTCCATGATTGGCGAGCTATCCTTCTTCCTAGGTTTTCAAGTTAAGCAAATGAAGGAAGGAGTCTTCATCTCTCAAGAGAAGTACACTCAAGATCTTCTCAAGAGGTTCAAGATGATGGATTGCAAGCCAATCAAGACTCCCATGGCATCAAATGGGCATCTCGACTTGGATGAGGGAGGTAACCCAATTGACAAGACTCTCTATCGCTCCATGATAGGAAGTCTACTCTACCTCACCGCATCTAGGCCCGATATCATGTTTAGTGTGTGTATGTGTGCAAGATATCAAGCAATGCCTATGGAATCTCACTTGATTGCCGTCAAGAGAATTCTTAGGTATCTAAAATACACACCTTGCCTAGGTTTGTGGTATCCCAAAGGTGCAAGATTCCAACTTGTAGGCTATTCCGATTTGGATTATGCCGGGTGCCGGATTGATAGAAAAAGCACATCCGGAGGGTGCCACTTCCTAGGTAGATCACTTGTCTCTTGGATGTCAAAGAAACAAAACAGTGTTGCCTTGTCAACGGCCGAGGTGGAGTACATTGCCGCCGGTGCTTGTTGTGCACAAATACTCTACATGAAACAAACTTTGCTAGACTATGAAGTAGTACTAGACAAAGTACCTTTGTTGTGTGACAACGAAAGTGCCGTAAAACTTGCAAACAACCCGGTTCAACACACCCGCACAAAACATATTGACATCCGGCACCACTTCCTTAGGGATCATGTTGCCAAAGGTGACATATCTCTAGAGAATGTGGGAACGGAAAATCAATTGGCGGATATCTTCACAAAACCCTTAGATGAAGCTAGGTTTTGTATGTTGAGAAATGAACTTAATGTGCTTGATCTCTCTAACTTCACTAAAAGATAAAAGTTGTGTGTTGAAACTTGTAAATAGCTTTTGCTTTGCATATCATGCATACTAAAACTAAAATACAAAACTTGCATGTAGGGCTTGTCTAACATGGTTAAGATAACCCCTTGTGTGTGTGAAAAAGCTTAACCTTGGATCAAACTTGACAAGCATTAGTTTACTTTCAAGTATTGCATTACAACTCATATCATCTGCATGCTTGTTAGTTGTCTGTTTCTTTTCGGTTATTCTTTGAGCATCCGTTGTGTTCGTCCATAGATAGGGGGAGCACTCAAAGCTCATTATGATTCAAACCCCTAGCTTTATGGCCACATGATGCTCCTTGGCGATTTCTCGAACTATTTTCATAAAAACTACTAAGCCTATGGCTAATTATTTGTGAAAATTAGAGGGTTTGAGAGAGATCACTCATACCAGTTCCATTTTGGTGCTTATTTGTGTGTCCTTGAAGATGGAACTTGGTTGGGTCAATTTCGGACGTAGTGCTAAGTTGAAAAAGAATTCAGAGAGGCACCGGACGATGCACCGAACGCTGCCTCCGTGCGTTCGGTGCGGTGAGTGTGCCAGTCTGCACTCACAAGACGCAGGAACAGTGTCCCTGCAGCGTCCGGTGACGTGCGTCTGGTGCTCACCTGGCGTGCCCTAGGGCACCGGACGCTAAAGCTCGCGTCCGGTGGCCATCGTCCGGTGAGATGCCGATTTGCATACCTCTCTGCGCATGAGTCCGGTGGTCACCGGACGCGTCCGGTGCCACATTAAGAGCGTCCAGTGACCCCGATTCAGGTGCATATAACCCGCGCCCGGGGCATCTCGTGGGCAGTCGTTTTTCTAGCCCCGCGACTTCAGCCGCCCACGCGCCGTGCCCTAGGTCGCCGAAATCGCCGCTGCCATCGGATTCCTTTCTCCGGCGAGGTTTTTTTTCTCGCGCGCAGTGCTGCCCCAAAGGACCTTCTCCATCCCTTCCTCGCGCAGCCTTCCTCCTTTTCGCGAGTTCTAGGTTTTGGGTGAGTTCTTTCAACCCTGCCCTCAAGGTGTTCGTTTCAATGCTTGAATGGATTAAATTGTTGTTTTCGACGACGATTTGATTCGTTTCATTTATTCAGCACCCTGAGGAGTTGACTTTCATTCTCCGGTGGATTTCGTTCGTGATACTTCATCCGGAACGCGTCCCGTCTTCGGATCGTAAGCCGTTCGCGCCCGTTCTTTATCTTTTCTTGCGATCTATAGGTTTTCCTTAGCTCTAGCTATTACGTTTGCTTATATATACCCTATCTTGTCTATTTTCTGCAGCGCGTTGATCTCTTTTGTCAGTTGGTTGATTGTCGGCCGTTCGTTCAGTTGGTGGTTCTTGCAATGGCGCGTTGCAAGAACGTCAGTGGTCCGACAGCTGGCACTGGAGGTTCCTCTGGCGGTGATGGTGGAGGTGATCCTCCCCGTCGCCTATCAGCGGCAGAAAAAGGCAAGGGCAAGAAGCTAGCCACCAAGAAGCGCAAGGCCAGTGACAGAAAGGCAGAGGTGGCAGAGGCAGTTGCAGCAGCAGCTGAGGCAGCTGAGAGAGGTGGACGCTCAGGTGCTCTGAGGATTGGGGATGATCTCACGCCACAGCAGCGGCGTGCAGTTCTTCAGACAGAGGCACTCCATGGAGCCCCTCCAGGCACAGTCATGATAGGGGGTCAGTGGGTCAGAATTGTGGTTAGAGATCCAGCTTAGGAGGATCCAGTTACAGAGACCGAGGCCCAGGCAGAGGGTCCAGCAGAGGCACAGGAGCAGCCCCTCAGGAGGTCGACTCGTGCACGTACCCAGGCCACTCCTCGGACTGGTACGCCGGGCCAGTCTACCTCCACTGCTCGTGCTACACCAGCCAGAGGCACACCAGCTCCTCGACAGGGACCAGTGAGGATTCACAGGGACCTCACCCTTGTGTCAGCTAGGGAGATTCAGCAGCTGCGGTTTGTTCCTTTTCCCACCTGGTTTCCAGCTGCTAGTGATCCACGAGCCGGTGCCAGGTTCTACACTGTGGTCCAGGAGGACATCTACGAGGCACTGGTTCGCTCTCAGTCTCAGTTCAGGGAGCACAGAGTGATTGACCTTGAGATACTCGGGAACATGGTTGGGGCAGATATTCGACAGTACTTCACTTACCTCCACGGCCTCCCAGAGTTGCTAGCTCTCCCTGGTACTTACTGTGAGTAGTGGGTTCGAGAGTTCTACACGTCAGTGTGGGTTTCTCTAGATCATAGTAACATTCACTACGCACTGGCGGGCACAGATTACAGAGTGACAGCACAGAGGGCTCGATAGGTACTTGGCTTGAGAGCTTACTCCACTAGGATTCACCAGCTGTGCTACGGGAACTTTGAGCCTCCCCGACGTCCTCACGGTGGTGAGATACCACCGGTAGACTTTGTCGCTCCTTGTTTCCGTCCACCTTTTGGAGAGGGCTACAGCAGGACAGTGGGAGACTTGACACGCCCAGCCAGGATCCTCGACTTTGTGTTGAGGAAGACACTTCTCCCCAGGACAGGCTATAGAGATGGATTCACTTGGATTTAGCAGTGGCTAGTTGCTCATCTCATCTCGCAGACACCGTTTGACTTGTGGGATCTGATAGTCTCAGAGATCGAGAACACTATTTCAGAGAGCTTCAGGGGACGGCGTCAGCTGCCATACGCACACTGGATCACTCTTCTTATCTTTCGTGCTAGGCCCGTGCCCCTGCCAGCTCACCTGCAGAGGGAGTTGACCGACTCAGACACCGTCTTCCCCCACTACGACCCCAGGCAGATGTTGAGACCGCACCACGACCTCCGAGCTACTCCACCTCCTCGTGCACCACGTGGACCGGTGCCCCCTCCTTCTCCTAGGGGCACTCACAGTATAGCAGCAGTACTAGAGACCGAGGAGCAGCAGGACATAGCCATTGGGGCTTTCGCAGATGCAGAGGCTGAGGGAGAGTTTGACTTTGCCTCAGACAGTTCAGACGATGATTATCGTCCTCCAGTATCAGACCTCCCTCCCAGAGCGCACGACCACGAGGCAGGAGGCTCCTCGAGTGCTACGGACCCTGCCTTGCTCGCTATACTAGAGGGGATGAGAGCTGACCAGCGCAAGAGCAGTTGAGGAGCAGGCCAGGAGGGTCAGGGATCAGGCTGCGATCAATGCAGCGATTCAGGCTCATCAGGATGAGCTTCAGCGGCAGTTCTTAGCTTTTCAGGCTCAGCAGACAGCGATGATGGCCGCTCTTATGGCCGCCTCAGGGATTCAGCTTCCACAGATCCAGCTACCAGGCACATCGTCTGTCAGGCCGTCTACTCCAGCTCCACAGAGCCAGTCACAGCAGCCCCCTCAGCTTCCCGCTCAGAGTCAGCCGTTTTCGACGCCTCCGCACCAGGTCTCCTAGGGTGCTATCTCCTCAGGCTTTGAGTAGGTACCTCAGTTCACGCCTCTCCGCTCAGGCTTTACACCGCAGTCAGCGTCCGCGTCACAGCTCGTGTTGGACTCATCGACAGACCCGCACCTCAGCTTCACCTACAGTGCTCTGACTGGTGACCCTACGCCTCCACCTCTGCAGGCTCCTGCAGCCTTTACGGTGCCAGTCACCACTACAGAGCGTCTGTCGTCGTCAGTAGCGTCATCTGAGCAGCTAGCACCTTCTTCTACCGTGCCAGAGACTTCAGCTACAGCGACCGAGTCCGTGCCAGCTTCGTCAGCAGGACTCGAGCAGCCCGCACAGCCAGTGACAGCTTCAGCACCTCCAGCGCCGACCCAGACAGCTTCGCCAGCTCGTGTAGCTTCAGAGGGTCACTCCACCTCCTCCGCCTCGACGGCCGACGGTTCAGACGATGCAGCTCGCTTTGAGGCCGTGCCGAGGGACTCCACTACTCCGCCTCCACCTCCGACTTCTTAGGTTTTTGGCGCTTGATGCCAAAGGGGGAGAGAGTGTGAGTATGAGAGTTAGGAGTTAGGGGGAGTTAGGGGGACTAGAGAGCTAGAGAGTGCTTTTTATTCTTTTGATACACTACTCTTTTGTGTGCTACTCCATCATGCATCACGTTTATCTTTATGCATTGCATTTGTATGAGATACACTATGGTTGTGAGACATGACTTGTGCTTATTTGTGATATCTTTATGTCATGTGTTTGGCTCTTTGTACCTATGCTTCCGCGTTTTACTCCGATGTACTTATGAGCTTTGTGTTATATCCTATTGTGTACCACTCACATATTTGGATGCAGGATGTTGGACTTGGTTGATATAAGCATGACTAATCCCTTTGCTCTTATTGTAACATGCTTATTGAAACCAAGTCATTTGAAAACCTCAACTCTTTTCATACTCGAGGTTATTGTCATCAATCACCAAAAAGGGGGAGATTGAAAGAGCATCTAGGCCCCTAGTGATTTCGGTGATAAATGACAATATTGGTTACTATGACTAATGTGTGTTTTGCAGAGGCAAAGTCATAGGTAAGGTCATGGTAAATAGGTACTCGATGGACAGGGACGTACATGCCTACTTAATAGTGGAAATCGTTTCGGTTTTCAAAGGATGGATGGACATCGTCAAGACTAGACTAGGTCTAAGTGCCATATGGTGAAGAAGGACACTTAGAGTAGTTTAGGACTTTGTTTTCCTTTGACCGTACTATTAAGAGGGGCTTTGATCTAGTAGCTTGACTTAGGTAAGGCTTTAGGTTTAGGTGTGGTGCACACTTGGTAAACCTAGCACTAGGCAGCTCAGAGATAGTCCTTAGATCGAGAGGAACAAACTTTGTTTTGGAGCGATCGCGTTTCGACGAAGTTAGGGTGCCCAAGGGGGCACCGGACGCTCTGTGAGTGCGTCCGGTGAGGTCCTTAGCCGTTGGGAGTTCTCGGTGCTTAGGGTTAGGCACCGGACGCTGGCACCAGACTCACCGGGCAGCGTCCGGTCCCATACCCAGGGAGGTTGTAAACCTGCCCCGAGCACCGGACGCTAGCACCGGACGCGTTGGGTAGCGTCCGGTCCCATGCGCAGGGAGCATGTAAAACTCCCCGAAGCACCGGACGATGCACTGGACGCTGAAAGATAGCGTCCGGTGACCTGTCAGACGCAGGTACAGTTAGCCATTATGGAGCTCCGGACGCTCGGTGCAGTGCGTCCGGTGCAACATAAAGAGCGTCCGGTGACCCCGTTTTCAGTGGAAAACAGTTGGCTGACCTTTGGACTTCGTGGATAGTATTTATACTCCTCCACCTCGTCTATGAGATGTCTCTTGCCCATTTGAACATCTGACAAACTTGTTGTGGAGCAAGAGAGTAGCAAGAGCCTAGAGAGGATTGAGATTTGAGTGATTTCTTGAGAGAATCCTTCTCTAGTGAGTTCCAAGAGTCAAGTGTGCTTCCACCACTCTCTAGAGCCTTGTTTGGGTCAAGTGAGAGTTCTTTGCTTGTTACTCTTGGTGATCGCCATCACCTAGACGGTTCGGTGGTGATTGGAGACACGAAGACCGCCCGGAGTTCTTGTGGGTGGCTCGTGTCAAGCTTGTGAGCGGTTTTGGGCGATTCATCGTGACGGAGTGTCAAAGAATCAGCCCGTAGAGAGCACTTGGTCCTTGCGCGGATCAAGGGGGAGCAAGACCCTTGCGCGGGTGCTCCAACGAGGACTAGTGGAGAGTGGCGACTCTCCGATACCTCGGCAAAACATCGCCGAGCACTTTCTTCCACTACTCCTTTACATTCTAGCATTTACTTTGTGTTTTTACATTCTTAGTATTGCCATGCTAGAATAGGATTGGAACTAGGTTGCAAAACTTTTATCCGGTAGCTCTCTAGGTCACACTAGGCACAAGGGGTTGAATTGGAGCTTATAGGTTGCTTAAATTTTTAGAGAAGCCCAATTCAAACCCCCCCTCTTGGGCATCTTGATCCTTTCAGTACATGTATATCATTTTTCCTAAATATTTTTATAAAAAGAAGAGGTCAAAGTTGTGTTTTGGAGACCATGTCGTTGTCCTAAACGACATCTAAATCCGGAGGGAGTACGCTACAGTAGCCAAAGGCAAAAAAAATCGTGAATTTGCAAAAAAAATTAGGTTCGGCTACTGTAGTATTTTTATTTGTATTTGACAATTATTGTGCAACTATGGACTAACTAGGCTCAATTCGTCTCGTAACTTATAAACAAACTGCGTAATTAGTTATTTTTTTTATCTATATTTAATGCTTAAAACTTTTTGAAAACTAAACAAGGCCAGAAGCATGGAAGAGACTCTGTCAACATGGATTTGCAAAGGATAAAGACCATCTCATCTCTATCAGCTATCACAAAAAGAGATCGCCTCTCTCAGATAGAAAACCAAAATTTTAGGCTAACTTTTGAAACCATTGGATTTACCTCTATGAGTGGTTTTGACTGATATGATATCATGTCTACGGTCTTACATGTGGCTACTTTTCCATAATGCTATTCTCATGAAAGACAACATTTCAAGACGTAATCGGAAGGCCAATGATAACTGTCCCTTTTGCGTAGAAAAAGAAACAATTGATTATCTATTTTTTAATGCACAACAACCAAATATGTTTGGAGTCTGATTGCTTTTGCTATAGGAGTTGATGTAGGCCTTGTTTAGTTCTGAAAAAAATTCGAATTTCGGTACTGTAGCATTTTCGTTTTTATTTGACAAATATTATCCAATCATGGACTAACTAGGTTCAAAAGATTCATCTCATGATTTACAGACAAACTGTGTAATTAGTTTTTATTTTCGTCTATATCTAATGCTTTATGCATGTGCTCAAAGATTTGATGTGACGGGAAATCTTGAAAAAAATTTGGTTTTCGGAGTGAACTAAACAAGGCCGTAGACCATGCAATTTTGAGCAATACTGAACTTGGATCAAATTAAATTTACCCAATGGGGAACTTGTATACACAGTGGGTCTTACTGCTTTGTGTTGGATAGTATGGCGCCTAAGAAATGCTACTTGTTTTTTATGACAAACGAATCAAATGTCCAAAACAAGGGCCCGTTTGGTTCGCGATGTTAAAATTTAACTCCTGTCACATTAAATATTTGAACACATGCATAGAGTACTAAATATAAATTATTTATGAAATTAAAAACACAGCTAGAGAATAATTTACAAAACGAATCTTTTGAGCCTAGTTAGTCCATAATTGGATACTAATTGCCAAATAAAACGAAAATACTACGATACTTGGTAAACTTTAACACCTCCAACTAAACATCCCTATTTGATCTGCTCTTTATATTCTGAGCAGGTCTGCAAAAGCCTGAGATGGAGAAACAAATGGTAGAAGGAGCAAGGAGCAGAAGATCGAGTTGAAGTCAAAGGCGTTGTTCGTTCTTCCACAATCAAACAAGAAGACAATGAGAAAATGATGAGAGGCCCTCTTATACTACAGACTAAATGCTTGCTTCGAGTATACATCCCCCATCATAACATCAGAATGCTTATAAAAATACGTATAAAATGAAGGAAGTAACCTGACAGCTTTGTATTTGTACTCCTATATGACAGTTTCATTAACAAGGCCCTGTGTGGCTTGTGTCGTCATCCAGCCAAACAAAAGTCTAGTCTGACCCATGTGTAGTGTAGCTGATCAGATTTGTCCACCGCACTGTTGTCGAGCTGCAGCCACTATTTCGTACTAGAAACGAAGCACAAAGCACAATAGGTTGTGGCAAGCAAAGTTGATGCACCAAACAAAGAAAGGCATCCTTAAGTGCAAGACCGGCCTCCGAAAGTGTGGCGCACCGAACCTTAGCGTGGCAACTGGCAAGTTCAGGATGCGAGTGTACACAGCCTAAAACTCACTTTCCTAAGGCACTCATAAATTAGCCACATTTTCCCTCCACACAAACCTATCAACAAGTATATTCTAAAAATTAATTTCTTATAATAAAGTGCCAGTTGCTAAAAAATCTAAAACTATTTGAGAGTCAAAGCATATATACAATTTAACTTGGCTACGATTTACATTCTACGGATTGGAAACCTTTTCCAAAGTAAAATACACTGTACAGCGTCGGACAGAGGGAGTACATTGCTGATGCCCTAGGGCATCACACAAACCTATCAACAAGTTGGCCACCGAAGTAGCACGGCACCATACCTAGCCTCCACATTCCAGCATACAGATCACGAAATATAGCACGACTAAATCAATAATCATTAAACTCTGTGTTTTGTCAATTCGCTGAGGTAATATTCTCCACAACCGATGTCTTGACCAAAATGCAGACAAAAGGAAAATAAAAGCTCAACTCCTTTTACCCTCTAACTATTTTTTTTACAAAGGTAGCAAAAAGAATACTCCAAGCTATACAGCAACACCCTTGGAGTAATGTTTGAGAAATTATCAAGATTGTAGTGAGACCAAAGAGACAAACTCAGTGCTCAAGCCCCCACCTTTCCTAATGTTGATCACAAAATGCTCAGGGTACTTTCTTAGCAGCAATACAAGTCCATGCCATGGTCTGAAATCAGTTTCAGTCTCCGGAAAGTCTTCAGATGTCAGATATTTTCGCACCCTGCTGTGGTGCCACATATTGCCGTACTTATCAAACATCTAATACAAGAGAAATATTTGTTATAAATAAACAGGATATAACAAACATGAAAGAAATGCTAAAATAGAGCAAACTACAGGAAATCTGGTTAGGACGTAAGCCACAGGAAGTTTTACACAATAATTGCAACAAGAAACTGTCAAGAAGAGAATAGGAAACAGGAAGGCACCAAATGGTCCTTGATCATGAGCCACTGGCTGTGCCAGACCTACCTATTAGTATTGGAAAAATAAGGTGGCAACTACCGGCTTCTAGAAGATTACAACAACCACATTTTGATTAAAAAAAAAGACCAAGCGTAGCATGTTCACTTGGCTAATAAGCTATGGCTGAAAGTACTGTTCACTGATTTATTGTGAAAGAAAAACATTGTTAAAGGAGCGAACAAATGCTGAACATAGTGGAAATTACCAGTAAACTCTATTCTATACTATAAAGGAGCGGACAAATTAGAAAATATTTGTTACCTAAAACTATCGTACCCACCTTAGATCTCCTTCCTTGGATATACATCTAACGCGTATAGATTTGGTTAACTATGGGCTCCAAAACATTTCCCGACACCTAAAACACCTGTGTTCGGTGGAGAAGAGAGCGCCTCTGCCCGAACTATTTTCACCGAGGAGGCTTGCTACCTGCCCGCCTGTACCCGCCCCAGATTATCACGTGCGACGCCCCTCTGTCTCCACCCGTCAACCGTGCCTCCCTACAATCACTGCCGCCCAAAGTGTCCATCCCACAACTGTCGTACCCTTCTTCGACACATCCGCTCCCCGGCGCTGTTACACGATCGCCTCGCTCCGCTCGCCCTACAGAGTGGTATCGGATCCAAACCGCTGCGGCCAGCGATGCCAAGTGCGCAGGGGAAGGTCGGTCAAAGATGATGCACACAACATGGAGGATGCTTAGCCGATCTCCATCTCCCCAAGTGCCGCTGCAGCATGGCCTGCTCCAGCACCTCAGCGCCCCGGCACAGCCTGGCCATGTGTCGAACTTTGCCCGCACCTTGGCCGGCCAGAAGCGACGTCGCCACCCTCCAGCGCCCCTGTGGTGCACTCCCTGCTATCTAGCGCCGTCAGCAGTCACCCATCTCTGCGAGTTTGTTGTTTCGAGATTCAGTCTACAGTTGTTTCACTCTACGAGTTGCCTTGATTCCTCAACCTTTGAAGTCTCAATAATTCATTTGGGTGAGTAATCTTCCCAGAGCAGTGCCTCGGTCGCCCTCCTCCCTGCCCCAGGCTGTGGAGCCGCCATCCGGCCAGAGAAGCCCACTGGCCGCTTGGAGTCGCCGGCTGCCAATCCGACCCCTGAGGTTAGTTCCCACTTACCCGCTGCTCCGCGCCATCCACTCCCGACTCCATCTAGCACTTCGCTGATGTCTACTACTCAGACTCAGGTTCATTCCTCCTACCAATTCGGTTCAATTTGTTGTTGTTTTCTAAGAAGAGAGGCCACCGGGTACGTTTGTTCCTGTTCCGGGTTCATGTTTTCTAGGATCTGACTTGGTTATGGTTGCACGTTCTGGAACTGGGAGACGCTGTGGGAGATGGAGGCAATGCACATGGTGAGAAGGTGAGTTGAGCTGATCTGGGTGTGTCAAATTTTATTCTTTTGTGCTCACATATTCTAATTCTTTTTTTAAAGCAATACGTATTCTAATTCATTATCTTCCTTCTGGATGAAGATTTGTTGCACTCTAGCAGTATGTTATTGTTCAGAAGATTTGTTCAGTCTTACTTGAACCATGATTTGGACTGTTTATGAATTACATGGACAATTGTGAATGCATTAATTTGTTAGTTGTTGAGCTAACCATACTTCAATAGTTGATGTTGGAATTAGAGGAGAATCTCTGTTCTGATGCGGTGATTTATCATTTTTTTATGCACTAAATTATGAGAAATGGCATTGAGGGTGGTGTTCTGTGCAGAAATCTTTAATCTCTGTTTTAATGCAGTGATTATCATTTTTTTATGCACTAAATTATGAGGAATGACATTGAGGGTGGTGTTCTGCATAGAAACCATTCCAGACATTTTTTTCCTAGATGTTTAGCTAATAGGGGCATGCAGTGGCAGGACTCTTTTGAAGTGAAAGTAATCATTCCTAGCACACAATTATGATCACAAGGTAGGAACACTCATATGCCACCAGTCTATTACAATTCCATGGTTTGTAGGCACAGTCCACTGCAATGCTTTTCAAATGTCTTTTCAGGGCAAACAAAATAAGTGCTATACTTCTATGTTCTTTCAGTAATTTTGCAGTTGCCATTATGATGCATTTTATCAAATCATTGCATGGCAAGAAGACTCCTATTCATCTCATACAAATCTGGAGGGATGAAAAATTATGATGTGGAGCCTTTTTCATTCTTTTGGGTTTACCTTATTATGAACTTTTGGTAATGTGAGAAGCACATCGCATATTTAATGGGAGAGATGAAAAAATGTATTTTTCATTTAATTGCGCAAGGCACTGAGATACATGCTATCAGATTACATGGTAGTTGCTTGAGCTTAATCACAGATCAAAAGATGTACAAACTATTAGACTTGAGGAGAAATAATGCCAATCAGATCAATATTTTAGAAATTTGGAGTTCACTGGTGAGCTTTAATTTTCACTCCCTAAGTTGCATTAATGTTTACACGAAGAAATTTATGCAGTTTAGGATTTTTCATCTATTGTTGGAATATAAGTGAATTGCTCACCTCTCTCCATCAGCTTAAGCTTTTGGGTTGAATTGGTTGGTGCATGCAACTCAATATGGTATCAGAGCCAGAGGTCTCGAGTTCGAAACCTGGTTAGCGCAATTAAATAAAATAATTGTTGCTCGCTCCTATTCCACGTCTGAGGCCTGAGGGAGCCTCCACGTGACTTAAGCTTTTGGGTTGAACTGGTTGGTGCATGCAACTCAATATCTATGATAGCTGATAAGAATCTTAATTTCCTTTTACAGGTACGTCTACAAGAGCACTATACAACAATCATATGAGACTTGAATATAATCAGGAGTATTTTCTGAAAATACATACAATAGTGCTTAGCATGGT
This sequence comes from Sorghum bicolor, assembly GCF_000003195.3. Classification (NCBI taxonomy): domain Eukaryota; kingdom Viridiplantae; phylum Streptophyta; class Magnoliopsida; order Poales; family Poaceae; genus Sorghum; species Sorghum bicolor. Next base: position 36,719,468 of record NC_012874.2, on the reverse strand, counting down.
TTCACATCTGCGATTTGTAATTGTTCATATATAATGTATCATGTAGACTACAAAACTATTAGAAAATAACCTTTATGTTTTGAGGTGCCAGTAACGTCTTCATGGGCAAATATCCCAGGTGTAAGAGTTTGCTAATTTCTTTTGGTATCACCATGTCAGCTTACTGGTTAATTTGTTCTTTCAAAGGAAAATATTGATCCGCCGCAAATATTTCAGGTGCCAGACTGTTAAGGGCCTCAAACCCTAAGATAGCACGACCCCGACTACGTAGTTCGTAGTCGCAATCCATCTTCTCCGGCGAGGTTTGCCCCTCCGCCGTAGGCTTAGGTGAACGGGGGAGAGAGATAGATTTTTGATAATAGATTGCTTAATCCCAAACAGTTCCTGGTTACAAGATAAATAGGCCGGCGGCCAACAACCTAAGCAACAACCTTTTGGAAATAACTAATTATAGAAATAAACCCTCCTAAACTTATGGTCCTGCCAACTAGCCACTAATCTCAACCCTGCCTGCCTCCTGCACGCTGCCTGCCTCCTGCGCATTACCAGCAGCACGGACCGCGGTTCTCCTGATGTCCCGGGCTCGCCGGCGACGGCCGTAGTGTTGGCCCCGCATGACATCTCTCCCCGCCTCAAGATCCAGCTCGTCCTCAAGCTGAAACGCCGGATACCTGTCACGGAAGTCATCGAGGTCTTCCCAGGTAGCCGAAGAAGCCGGTTCACCGCGCCAGTGAACCAACACCTGGCGGACGCCGCGCGCCAGCCGAGCCTGCTGGACCCGTTCCGGTTCAGGGACCACCACGCCATGGTGGATATCGGGCAGCGGGGGAGGAACAGCCGGAGGCGTGCCAAGAAACTTCTTGACAGTGCTTACATGAAATACGTCATGAATGCGAGCCTGCGGGGGCAGCTCAAGACGAACAGCGGCCTCATTGATGAGCTGCACAACTCGATACGGGCCCAGATAGCGAGCCTTGAGTTTGCCGGCCAAGGACTGGGACAGGGAGGACGGGGGCCGCTGCGCAGGAACGCCCAGTCACCCGCTGCATACGAAACCGGACGGTGGCGCTTGTCGTAGTGCCGGCGCTGTACAGCTTGCGCCTGTTCGAGCCGATGGCGAACATCCGCGAGAAACGCCTCGCGCTCCTCCATGTCGCGGGCGAACGCCGCGACGCGCGTCTCGCCCGGCTCATACGAGCGGATGGACGGCGGGTCACACCCATACACCACACGGAATGGCGTCTCCCGAAGCGACGACTGGTAGGCGGTGTTGTAAACGTACTCAGCCCACGGCAGCCAACGAAGCCATTGTCGAGGACGGTCGCCGGTGAAGCAGCGAAGGTACATGACGATGACGCGGTTGGCGGCCTCCGTCTGCCCGTCGGTCTGCGGATGGAACGCCGAAGACATGCACTGCTTGGTCCCGATGAGACGCATGAGCTCCCACCAGAACGTCGATGTGAACACCATGGATTGTGGCACGCCGTGGAGACGAGCAATGTCGGTGAAGAACGCCTGGGCCACGGACTCGGCGATGTACGGGTGGGCGAGGGTGATGAAGTGGCAGTACTTGCTGAAACGGTCCACGACGGAGAGGATCACTGACTTGCCGTTGACCCGAGGAAGCGCCTCGATGAAGTCCAGGCCGATATCCGCCCACAAGTGACGCATGGGAATGGGCAGCGGCATCAAGAGACCAGCGGGGTTGAGGAGCTCTGATTTGTACCGCTGACAAGTGATGCATGCACGCACGAAGTCCTGCACCAAACGACACATATTGGGAAAATGAAAGTCACGACGAAGGCGGTGCAGGGTACGCTGGACGCCCCCATGGCCGTCTTCGTGCACCAACGCGATGCTCTCCTGTAACGCCGAGATGACGGAGGTATGTAGAGGCGCCCCTCGTAGAGCAGCATGCCATCAACCATGGTCCAGGGCCTTGTCGTGGATCGCCACCAAGGCGGGGTCGAGAGCTTGAGCGTGGCGCAGCCGGTCGACGAAGTCGAAGCGCGGCGCCAAAACCGCACGGAGACCGCCCGTGCTGTCGTCGTTGTAGTCGCGGCGGGAGAGCGCGTCGACCACGACGTTGGACGCCCCTAACTTGTATTCGACGGAAAAGTCGAAGCCGAGGAGCTTCCCGACCCAGTGGTGCTGCGGAATGGTGGCGAGGCGCTAATCGAGTAGAAACTTGAGACCGTGGTGGTCCATCTTCACTAGGAAGCGCCTGCCCCACAAGTATGGCCTCCAGTGCCGCACCGCGAGCACCAAGCCTATGAGCTCCCGCTAGTAGGCGGCGAGGGAGCGGTGCCGTGGCGCCACCGGCCTGCTGAAATAGGCGATGGGGTGTCCCTCCTGGAGCAGGACCGCCCCGAAGCCACACGTGGAGGCGTCGCACTCGACGATGAAGGATTTGGTGAAGTCCGGCAAGGCCAAGACTGGTGCCGACGTCACGGCGGCCTTGAGAGCGCCGAAGGCTGTCTCGGCGTCCGTGTTCCACGCGAATCCCTCCTTTTTGAGGAGAGCCGTGAGGGGAGCTGCGATGGCGCTGTAGTTGTGGACGAACTTCCTGTAGTAGTCGGCCAGCCCGAGGAAGCCGCGCATAGCGCCGCGGAACGTGGGCGCGGCCAGTCGTGGATGGCCTGGATCTTGGTGGGATCTATGGCGACGTCCGATGCCGAGATGATGTGGCCGAGGTACGCGACGGAGTCGACGCCGAAGGAGCACTTGGACCGCTTCACGAACAAGCGGCGCTGGCGGAGTAGGGCGAAGACGACGCGGAGGTGGCGAAGATGGTCCGCCCATGAAGTGCTGTAGATCAAGATGTCGTCAAAAAATACTAGGACGAACCGGCGGAGGTAGGAGCGCAGTATGTCGTTCATCAGCGCCTGGAACGTGGCCGGAGCGTTGCACAACCCGAACGGCATGACCAGAAATTCGTAGAGGCCATCATGGGTGCGGAACGCCGTCTTGTGAACGTCGTCGGGGCGCATCCGCACCTGGTGGTAGCCGGAACGCGGGTCCAGCTTGGTGAAGAAGTGCGCGCCGTGGAGTTCGTCCAGGAGTTCGTCGACGACAGGGATCGAGAACGCGTCCTTGACCGTGAGGGAGTTGAGGGCGTAGTAGTCGACGCAAAATCGCCACGCACCATCAGCTTTCTTGACGAGGAGGACCAGCGACGAGAAGGGCGAGTCGCTGCGTCGAATGACGCCCTGCACGAGCATGGCTGCGCACTGGCCTTCCAACTCGTCCTTCTGGGCTGCTGGGTACCGGTACGGCCGAACGGCGACTGGGGCGGAGCCGGCCTTGAGGACGATGGAGTGGTCACGGGTGTGCTGGGGTGGCAGTCCCATGGGCTCGGTGAAGATGTCCCCATAGCCGGCCAGGAGCTCATCCAGGAGCATCCCACTGGCCGCTGCGATAGTCCGGCGGCGTAGAGTTGTCGGTGATGGCGCCCCCGTCCAGCAGATGGTGCTTCCCTGCTGCTGAAAGGAGACGGACCGGGTGGCGAAGTCCCACACGAGTGGCCCTAGCGTGCCCAGCCACCTGGTGCCCAACACGAGATCATATCCTGCAAGGGGCATCACAAAGAGATCGGTGGCGAAAGAGGTGGCATCGATGGAGAACTGCGCGTGTCGGATGACGCCCGGACAGGCCACCCATTCGCCGTTGGCGATCGTCGCTGTCATGCGCGGCCAGTCCTCGATGGGCAGCCTCGTGCGTCGGGCCGCGTCCTCGCTAATGAAGCTGTGCGTGGATCCGCTGTCGAGTAGGGCGAGTAGGGACGTAGCGCCGACGGACACGGTGATCTGGATCGTGTCATCGACGGGTACGCCAGCGACAGTGTGGAGGGAGAAGACCGGGGACTCAGTCTACCCCAACGCCTCCCCTGCAGCTGCTGCGTCCTCTCTGTCGTCATCGTCCTCCGCGCAGTCCAAGAGGAAGAGGCGCTTGCACACCTTGTTGTCACCACGGCTATATTTTTCGTCGAAGTTGAAGCAAAGGCCGAGGCGGCGACGTTCATTGTCGGTGTTTTATTCCCCGGGGGGTCACACCAACGAGTAAATTTGTATGCGTGCTCCCCTTTCCGGATGGTGATGCAAGAAAACACTTCGGGCAAGAGAAGGCCCTACGTCCAGCGGGGGGAGAGAGTTTGTATTATCTTGCACCTAAGTGCTTGTACAGGGGCGAATACAAGCGTGGTATGAAGTGTGTAGCTCTACTACGTATGTGTGTGTTCTTGTATGGTGATGTCCCTCTCTTCTATTCCTGAGTTCCTCCTTTTATAGCTCCAAGGAGAGACACAGGGTACATGCATAGATGTTAGAGTAGGGATCGATAGCCGCATGGAGCGCTGACCTACTCGAGGTTTCCGTACGGCATGGCCTCGAGCCGTCCCATCTTGATAGCTCGGTGATGATTACGCGTGCTCCTGTGTTCTGCCCTGCCAGCCGCCTTGTGCCGGTTCTGAAGTCGCACGCTCGTACGGTATGGTGGCGGACCCGACGGGGTAGCTGTGATGAAGTCAGTCGACGCCCAACTTGTTCCTGGGAAGGGGCCCTGTTTGGTCGAGGGTCGGACGCCGTGTAATATGCTGGTATCTGGAGCGCTGACCTTGGGTGTCTCGAGGGGGTCCCGATTAGACGTTCCATCCTTGTTTCCTGCGTCCTGACACGCCCTGGGTCGTTCGGTGGGAAGGCTGCAAAAAGAACGATGGGACGGAAGCTTGCTCCCTATCACGCCTCCCATGACCTGTGTGTTAGGTGGGGAAGCGTCAGGTGCATTTAATGCTCCGGCTCGCGTGCGCGCGTCGGGCGGCGGACAGTGTCCTTGCGCCCGACACCTCTTGGTTCGCTCGAGCCCGCTTCCGTCATCGATGGCAGTCGTCGCTCGAGTCCTGAACCGATTCGCTCGACGCTATTTCCGTCTTCGAGGCTGCGATCGTCGATGGCAGCGCATACGTAAGATTAGAGCGTCGAATTAAGGCTCTCGACCTTCGTACGGGCAATCTCATAATGCGCATCACTGAGGGTACCCCTTGCCGATACCCTCGACAGTAGCCCCCGAGCCTCCATTTGAGCGCTAGCGCTCGAATGGAGGTTTTGATTTATGGTCGAATTTTCGTGGGGGCGCGCGAGCGACCCCGCGGGGGTAGCCCCCGAGCCCTCGGAGGAGTTTTTGACTCCTTCGAGGGTTATGTTATCTAATTTGCAGAAACGCTTTCGACACCAGTGGTGGAAGGTTCTGACTGGCTCGTTTTTGCCCGGGGGTTTCGACGTACTCTCGATAGAGCGAGCGTCTTCCATCCCAAATTGAGCTCCTAGCGAGTAGTCCAAGTGAGAACCTGTGTCCCTTTCGAGGGGGTCAGCTGTAGCCCGGAGGCGTCCTCATAAAGCAGGGTCGACGTGGTCGGGGATACTGGTCTCATTCGATAGAGTCCAGCGGCTCGATGCCTCCCTTCGGGGGGATTCCTCTCGACTGTCTCGACCCTACCTTGAACATCACCAGCGAGTCCTCGAGGCGGGCCTCGATCTTCGACCGCTCGCTGGGGATCCCTGACTCTGGCGCTCGAGATCGGCTGTCGAACCCTTTCGGCGGGCCAGCCATCGACCTCTCGAGACTTTTGCGGTTATGTCCCTTGGCTTACGAGGGAAGGAAACGGTCGTGGCGGTTCGCCTTTCTGCCCGTTGGGCGCGTCTTTTTAGGCGGATGACGTTACGACACCGTATCGGCGAGGAATTCGGAGAGTCCGGCCTGTGAGGAGAGAGAGAGAGAGCTGTCAGGCGGCGCATTTATGGGGTGAGTTACCTTACTTCTCGGATCTGTCCGTTGGCGGACAGCTGCCTATAAATATGTCGTCGCGTCACCGTCGTTCCTCTCCCTTCCGCCTTCTCGCTCTCGTTCCTTTGCCGCCTTTGCTTTCTCGTCATCTCACGCGCACACGCCCCCTCGAGACGTAGCGAACCCACCGTCCCGTTAGCCGTGATGCCTGTAAGACTCGTCGCCGCCGATGACTGGCGCCCGTCGTCGATGACGGAGCGCCGGCTGTTAGAGCTCGAGAAGGAGGGACTGCTGCGCCGCCGCACCTCGCTGTCGTCGCCAGAGTGGATCGCGCCGCCAGCGAGCCACAGGGCGCCTCAGCCACCCGAGGGCTACGTGGTGTCGTTCGCCAAGTTTCACCGCCACGGTCTGGGCGCGCCTCCAAGCCGCTTCATGCGGGCCCTCTGCTTCCATTATGGGGTGGAGCTGCAGCACTTCTCTCCGAACGCCATCACCGTGGCGGCGGTCTTCGCCGCCGTGTGAGAGGGCTTCCTAGGGATGATGCCGCACTGGGAGCTGTGGCTCCACCTCTACAGGGGCGAGCTGTTTCACGCCTCCACCGGAACCACGGGCGTGAGGAAACCCGTGCGAGCGGGTTGCCTCAATCTGGTGCAGAAGACGGGGAAGACGGACCGGCCGCGGGAGTACATCCCGGTAGGGTTGTCGACCAACCACGCCGGTTGGGACTCCCAATGGTTCTACCTGCGGAACGACGACAACCTCCTACCTTCCTACTCGGGCCGTCTGATTTTGGAGCGCCCAGCGGACTGGACGTACGGCGTCGTCCAAGCTCATCAGCCTCGGCTCGACCCTCTCCTCGACGCCCTGAAGAAGCTTCGCCAGGAAGGTTTGACCGCCGCCCTCGTCCTCTCGGCCGTCCATCATCGGAGAGTTCTCCCTCTGATGTCACGACCGCTGAGGATGGACGAGATGGGCCCTGGCGTCTCGTCACGGGACCTCGAGGCATGTCGGATGTCCAGCGAGCCTCCGGCGGACGATGAAGTCGCGGCCCGAGTCAGGGCCGCAATTGCCGGTGATTTTAAGCCAGAGCATGTCAACGGCTTCCCCATGAGACCTGACGCAGGCTCGATCGATCTGGTACGCTTTCTTCTTACGCACATCCTCGATTCTGGGTTTCTCTTCTCCCCTCTCTTTTTTTCTAAGTCTACCTTAGTTTTGGCAGGGTCGGATTGATGTCCGGTCCTCGAGGCCTCCGGTAAAGGAGGACGAGGTCGATCGCGACAAACGGCGCCAATCCGCCGAAAAGTTGAAGTCTGCCAAGGACTCCGCAAAGAAGGGGGAAAAGAAGAAGAATCTCGACCGCCAAGCATTAGAGGCGCGTCGAGCCAAATCCAGGCAGAGGGGGGAGCCTGAGGAAGAATCCCCCAACGATGACGATGACGACGACGAGAGTAGCGACGACTCCGAGGGGATGGCGTCGCGCCTCGATCGGATCCTCGAGGGCCCGCCTCGAGGTGACGTCGACGCCCCCCGGACGGAGGCGCCGGAGGAGGGTCCGAGCGGATCTCGTCGTCCCCGGCCCGACGCTCCTTCCGCGCTCAAGGCGGGCCAAGACGCATCGCGCCCTCCCCTGGCGCCCAGGGAGAGCGGTCCGGCTAGATCCCAGGCGTCGGGGCCGCTAACTCGCGGTCGCGCTGCGGCCTCTGAGAAAGGAGACGCCGGCCGTAGGAGCGCGAGTCCCGACGCCCGCCAGGCGGGGACCGACGTACCTAGGCCCGTTTCTGCCCTCGAGGGGCCTAGCGCCCCGACGCGGGGTGGCTCGAGGCCCGCTGGTCGGGGTGGCGGAAGGCGAGCCGTTCTGCCCGTGGGGTAAGCCCTTTTGTTGTTGCGGTTTTTGTCCCCTCATTTTTTCACCTTTCCTCACATGCTGACTTTTTTCTCAGGCTGAAACGGACCCTCGAGCAGGCCCAACCATCGATGGCCAAGAGGCTCAGAACGGGTGCCGCCTCCACGGAACCAGGTTCGTAGTTAATTCCTGGGTGTCGCGATATTATTACGTCGGTTCTCATAACGTCTGACCCTTACCCTTTGTTTTGTAGGCCCGTCAAGCACCCTACCTTCAGCCGGCGTCGAGATGGCTTCGCCTCGTCCCGCGCCTACTCCGCCGCTACCGACTCATGATGCGGCCCCCCAGACGCGGGCGTCAGAGGGAGCCCCCGAGCCCTCTCGATTGGGGGTCGAGGGGGAACCCATCACCATCAGCGATACGTCTGATGGCAACGAAGCGTCTGGGGGCGCTCGACCCATGGAGGAAGAGGCGTCGACTCCCAACGTCGCAGGACGGACTCCCTGGCCCGCAGGCCTTCGAGCCCTCGAGGCGCAAAGGAAGATGGTGGAGGAGGAGGGGCGGGAGCGCGAGGCGACGCAGCCGTCACTGGAGCAGCAGCAGCAGCGACCCCAGCCGGAGGAGCAACTGCAGCATCAGCAGGAGGAGCAGCAGCAGCAGCTGGGGCAGCAACAGCAGCTGGGGGGCCAAGAGAACGAGCCACTCGAGCCCCCGCCTCAAATTTTGGCCGAACCGGCGCCGCTGGCGTCGCAAGAGCCCGGCGATCAAGAGGGAGATTTGCCGGTGTACGGGCCTCCCACCCCAGCGTGGCTCCTCCCGGGGGCGCCTGCCGCGATCCGGGCAGAGTCGGGGCGAGCGGACGGAGTGGTGGCGCTCGCCTGCATGATGCGCACCCCCACCGACCCCGAGTCCGAGATCAAGAGGACACTCTACGGCATGGACGGGATCGCCCCGGGGTTCCTCCGGGAGCGTCGAGCGTGGGAGGACCGCTTTCCCTCTGAGGAGGACGAGATCGGGTCGTCTGGGAGCAAGGACGGTACATGGAAGACGGTGGATGACGACGGGCGGTTCCCTTGCCTCGCCGACCTGTTCTTGCGCCACGGGGGTTCCCTCGAGACCGTCGAGAACTTTCTCCGCGGCGTCAAGGTGCGGGCCGATCGGGAGATGGAGAACTGGTGTCCCGATCGGATTCGTATCCGAGCTTCCAGCGATCCGTCCGAGCCCAATATCTTCCTCGACGACAAGAAGGAGGTCGAGAAGTGGGAGCACGTCGAGGAGCTCCGCCTTTGGATGAAACACGTGGTGGGGCTCCTATCGGACGTCATCAACAACGGGCTTGGGCCAGCTTATTTTGTAAGTGTTTCTCGAGCTCCAATCTTGGTGGTGCTTTTGGGTTTCTGTGTCCTAATCCCCCTGACCCCTGATTCGCAGGATATGAAAGAGACCTCTCGCATCAAGTCTAGCTTCATTCACGCCACGAGGGGCGGATGGGAGCAGCTTCCCCTCCTCAAGGATCAACTCCTCGAGTCGCAGGAAAAGCTGCTTAAAGCTTACAAAGATCTTATAGCACTCGAGGAGGAGAAGAAAGTGAGGGAGGCTGCTTTGGCCGAGGCCCGAGAGGTCTCGAAGAAGGCGGAGGAGGAGGCGGTGCGGCTACGGGAGCGGGCTCTTACAGTCGAGGAGGCCGCGTCCAGAGCCCGGGAGGAGGTCCTGTCCCACAAGAGCGTCATCGCGGATCTGGACAAGGAAAAGGGCCTTCTCCAAACCGACCTGGACTCCCTCCGCGATACCTTCCAGAAGATGAAGGTGGCGTACGTGGACAATGAGGTCGCCAGGGGTGCCGCCGAGGACGCGAAGAAGAAAGCCCTCGAAGACCTCGAGATAGAGCGAGCTCGATCCTGCAGTCTCTCTGACGACGTCGAGCGTCTGAAGGGAGAACTGCTGGAGAAGAGTGGAGCCGTCGCCCAGGCTGGCAGGGTGATCGAAGATCTCCGCGTCGCCAATAATGAGCTGGCGCGCTCCAACAGAGAGATCGAGCGTGCCAACACCAGATTGGTTGGCGAGAACACGGCTCTAGAGGAGAGCATCAAAGGTATGTTCCCTTTGTCGAATTTCCTTTTCGAGGTGTGCTTGAGTTTTTCCTAAACCTTCTCTGTATTGGCGTTTATAGGGCTCAAGGACGAACTCCTGGCCGCCCAAGCCGAGGCTCGCAACGCCAAGGCTCAGCTCGAGGCTGAGGTTGCTCTGAACCGTCGAGTGCGGACGGCAATAAGCGATCTCTCGACCTCCTGGGAGGTCGAGCCTATGGATGAGTCGAGGGAGGACACTCGAGGCGACGCCCTGATCGACCAGTTGTGCTACATAGGCGCAACGCTGCGAGATCGGGTGCGGGATGCTCTCCACATCGGGGTGAAGCGGGCGATGGCGGTTGTCTGCTCGGGCTTCTCCTACGACATGGAGGTGGTATCCCATGGCTTCGTCACCGACATCTCCAAGACCGACGCGGAGAACGAGGAGAGGCTCCATGCCTTGATCGACGACGCGGAGGCCCCTGGGGAAAGGTTGGCCAAGCTGTTCGAGCCTGAGGTGCTTCCTCCTGAGACTGGCTCGGGCGGAGGTGAGGGTGGCGAGGATCGTACCATGGACTGAGGCCTGCGAGCCTGCTCGGGGTGCCTGGGGCCCCTTGTATAAGACTTTGTTAATCCTATTTTTAAGCGATACAGTATTTTTGTGATTGTTAAATGTTTGTTTATCTTTCCACTCGAGGTTCTTTTATTTCTTTTCGCGCCTACACATGTGTTCCTTGTTCGATTTTTCGTAAAAGACAGCTTCGATCGCCTTGAGGGTGAGGGAGTGAGTAGAGTTTCCATAGCCCGGGGGCGTAGGTGTTCTCAGGCTCGCTATCCTTCGGTCCTCGAGGGGCTCGAGGCGCCTCGACTACTCGATCGTTCAAGGTTTACTAAGTAGGAAAGAGAGAAACTTTTTTGGCTTTTTCGACGCTTGGGGAGGGGTCGTCCCTCTGGTAGCCCCCGAGGGGGTGCGGACTATGATGGGTCATGGTCGGCATCCCCTTTGACGTCGAGACTATAACTCGTAACTATTTTTGGTACAGAAAGAAGCCGCTCGAGGGAAAGACTTTATTTATTCATGCGTTCATTTACAAAGTCTTCGTACAAAAAGTAGGATTGTAAATCTAGGACTTATAGGGGTAGAATCGACGTAGCTGTTCGATGTTCCATGCGTTGGTGAAGACTGCCCCCTTTTCGTCCGCCAATTTGTACGTTCCTGGCTTAAGGACCTCGGCCACCACATACGGGCCTTCCCAAGGTGGGGTTAGCTTGTGGCGTCCTTGGTTGCTTTGCCGGCGTCGTAGGACAAGGTCGCCTACGTTGAGGTCCCTCTTGCGCACGTGCTTGTCGTGGTAGCGTCGAAGTCTCTGCTGATATCTAGCAGAGTTGAGGAGGGCCATGTCTCGAGCCTCCTCGAGTTGGTCGACCGCGTTTTCTTGAGCTTCTTTGTTTGATTGCTCGTTGTAAGCCTTGAGTCGAGGTGACCCATACTCGAGGTCTGTGGGGAGGATAGCCTCAGAGCCGTAGACCATGAAGAACGGGGTGTATTTGGTGGCCCTGCTTGGCGTTGTCCTTAGGCTCCATAGGACCGAGGAAAGCTCCTCGACCCATCTCTTGCCGAATTTCTTCAATCGATTGTAGATCCTTGGCTTGAGTCCTTGCAAAATCATGCCGTTGGCACGCTCGACCTGGCCGTTAGTTCGAGGGTGGGCTACTGCGGACCAGTTCACACGGATGTGATGCTGATCGCAGAAATCCAGGAACTTTCTGCCAGTGAACTGGGTGCCGTTGTCGGTGATGATGACATTGGGGATCCCAAACCGATGGATGATGTCGGAGAAGAAAAGGACGGCTTGCTCGGAGCGGATGTTGGTGATGGGTCGAGCCTCGATCCATTTGGAGAACTTGTCGATAGCCACCAGCAAATGGGTATACCCTCCTTTCGCCTTTTGTAGAGGTCCTACTAAATCGAGCCCCCACACCGCAAACGGCCAGGTGATGGGGATCATCTGAAGAGCGTGGGCGGGGAGGTGCGTCTGTTTGGCGTAGAATTGGCACCCATGACACGAGCGTACGAGCTCGATGGCATCTGCCACGGCCGTTGGCCAGTAAAAGCCTTGCCGAAAAGCGTTTCCTACAAGGGTCCGCGGGGCGGCGTGATGGCCACAAGCCCCCGAGTGTAGGTCGTCGAGGAGTTTTCGGCCTTCTTCTATGGTGATGCAACGTTGTAAGACCCCCGTCGGGCTCCGTCGATATAGCTCGTTGTCTTCGCCATAGATCACATATGATTTGGCCCGTCGAGCGATACGACGAGCTTCTGTCCTGTCTTCTGGCAACTTACCGCGGATAAGGCAATCGAGGAATGGTGTGCGCCAATCGAATGGTCTAACCGGTCGTCGTTCTATTTCCATCACCTCTTCCTCCATCAAGAGCACATCGACAGCATTGGTTGGTTGGGCGATGGTGGTGTCGACGCCAGCCCCCGTGCCTAGGTCGACGGATGGCTCGTGAAGATCCTTTGAGAATGCATCAGGCGGCACTGTGCCTCTGGTAGATGCAATCTTGGCGAGTTCGTCGGCTGCCTCGTTGTAGCGTCGAGCGACATGGACAAGCTCGAGGCCGTGGAATTTGTCTTCGAGTCGACGCACCTCCTTGCAATATGCTTCCATTTTTGGGTCATGGCAACTCGAGGTTTTCATTACCTGGTCGATGACGAGTTGGGAGTCGCCTCGGACGTCGAGGCGTCGGACTCCTAACTCGATAGCGATCTTGAGACCGTTGACGAGGGCCTCATATTCTGCGACATTGTTAGATGCGGCGAAATGAATCCTGATTATGTACCTCATGTGGACGCCCAAGGGTGAGATGAATAGTAGGCCGGCCCCGGCCCCAGTTTTCATGAGTGACCCGTCGAAATACATTGTCCACAGCTCCGCCTGGACCTGAGTTGGGGGAAGCTGGGAGTCCGTCCATTCCGCGACGAAGTCTACCAGGGCTTGCGATTTGATGGCCTTTCGAGGCGCGTAAGTGAGTCTCGCTCATGAGCTCGACCGACCACTTAGCTATTCTTCCCGTGGCCTCCTTGCTCTGGATTATCTCGCCCAAGGGGAAAGAAGAGACCACCGTGATAGGATGACCAAGGAAGTAATGTTGCAGTTTGCGGCGGGCAAGGATTACGGCGTAGATCAGCTTCTGGATTTGGGGGTAACGCGCCTTGGTCTCCGAGAGCACCTCGCTGACGAAATAGACTGGCCTTTGGACCGGCAGCGCGTGACCCTCCTCTTGTCTTTCGACCACCACCGCCGCGCTGACGACCTGGGTCGTTGACGCGACGTAGAGGAGTAGCGGCTCCGCAGGTTGAGGTGGAACCAGGACTGGTGCCGAGGTCAGCGTCTTTTTCAGTTTTTCGAGTGCTTCCTCGGCCTCGGGGGTCCAAGAAAAGCGCTCGACCTTCTTTAGGAGTCGATATAACGGTAACGCCTTTTCTCCTAGCCTCGAGATGAAACGGCTAAGTGCCGCCAGGCACCCCGTGACTTTCTGTACACCCTTGACGTCTCGGATCGGCCCCATTCTCGTGATGGCCGAGACTTTCTCGGGATTGGCCTCGATGCCGCGTTGCGAAACGATATAGCCTAGGAGCATGCCTCGAGGTACACCGAAGGCGCACTTCTCGGGATTGAGCTTGATCTGGCTGACGCGTAGACAGCTAAAGGCGATCTCGAGGTCCTGGATCAGGTCTCCTCGTCGCTTTGACTTGACGACAATGTCGTCGACGTAGGCTTCGACCGTCGACCCTATGTGTTTGCCGAAAACGTGGAGCATGCAACGTTGATACGTGGCTCCGGCGTTTCGAAGCCCGAATGGCATGGTCACGTAGCAATACATCCCAAAAGGCGTGATGAAAGAGGTCGCGAGCTGGTCGGACTCCTTCATTTTTATTTGATGATAACCGGAATATGCATCAAGGAAAGAAAGGGTTTCACATCCCGCGGTAGAGTCGACAATCTGATCAATGCGTGGTAATGGAAAGGGAACTTTTGGACATGCTTTATTCAAACTAGTATAATCGACACACATCCTCATTTTCCCATTCTTTTTCTTAACTAACACAGGGTTCGCTAACCAGTCAGGATGATGAACCTCCTTGATGAATCCGGCCGTCAAAAGCTTGTGGACTTCCTCGCCAATGATCTTGCGCTTTTCCTCGTCGAATCGGCGCAACCGCTGCTTCACTGGTTTGGAACCGGCTCGAATCTCCAAGGAGTGCTCGGCGACTTCCCTCGGTTTGCCCGGCATATCCGAGGGACTCCATGCAAACATATCAGCATTTACACGGAGAAAGTCGACGAGCACGGCTTCCTATTTGGGGTCGAGGTCGGCGCTGATCGTCAGCACCTTGCCGTCGGAGTTGTTGGGGTCGAGCGGGATCTTCTTAGTTCCTTCCGCCGCCTCGAAGCTGCCCGTATGACGTTTAGGCTCTGGAGCCTCAACGGCCATGGCCTCGAGCTCTCGACCGCCTCCCCGTACTCGACGCACTCGACGTCGCACTCGTATGCGTGCTCGAAGGAGGAACTGACAGTGATGACGCCTTTGGGACCAGGCATCTTCAGCTTCAAGTATGTGTAGTTGGGTATAGCCATGAACTTGGCGTAGCCCGGGCGCCCGATGATGGCGTGGTACGTGCCTCGGAACCCGACCACCTCAAAGGTGAGGGTCTCCTTCCTGAAGTTGGCCGCCGTGCCGAAGCAGACCGGTAGGTCGATTCGACCTACTGGCAGTGCCTTTTTCCCTGGTACGACGCCATGGAAACCGCCGGCGCTTGGCTGGAGGCGTCCTCTATCGATGCCGAGGAGATCGAGGGTCTCGAGGTAGATGATGTTGAGGCTGCTGCCACCATCCATCAGTACTTTCGAGAGTCGGGTGTTGACGATGATGGGGTCGACGACGAGCGGGTAGACGCCTGGGGCGACTACCTTGTCAGGGTGATCTTCTCGGTCGAAGGTGATGGGAGTGCTTGACCAGCTAAGATACTGAGGCACCGCCATTCTTGCTGCGAAGACTTCGCGACGCTCCCTTTTGCGCTGCCTCGCGGTCAACTGAGTCGAAGGCCCGCCATAGATCATGTAGCAGTCGTGGACGGCGGGGAAGCCGTCGTCATCTTTGTTGTCCTCCTTGCCGCCAGCCTTCTCCTTCTTGGAGTCCTCGCGCGTATCTTTTTTGAACCCCTGACCGTCGAAATGCTTTTTCAGCATGCGACAGTCCTTGAGTTTGTGGCTAGCGCCTCCCTTATGGTAAGGGCACGGCTCCCCCAACATCTTGTCGAAGATGCCTCCCTCCGGAGGGCCTCGCGGCTTCTTTCGATCCATCGCGGCGACGAGGTCGTCACCCGAATCTCCCTGGTGGAACTGCCGCACTTTCTGCTTCTTTTTATTTTTCTTGAGGCCTCGACTGGAAGTCCCATCTTCATCGACGGGCTGCTTGCCTTTCCTTCCTTCTGAGCTGAAGAAGGCGCCGACTGCCTCCTCCCCTGCCGCGTAGTTAGCCACTACGTCCATCAGCTCGTCGACGGTTTGAGGTCGATTGCGGCCTAATTCCCGCACCAAGTCTCGACTGGTGGTGCCCGAGACAAACGCCAAGATGACGTCGTGGTCGGGGATGTGTGGCAACTCAGTGCGCTGCTTCGAGAAGCGTCGAGCGTACTCCCGAAGAGTCTCTCCTGACTTCTGCTTGCATTTGCTGAGGTCCCACGAGTTCCCTGGCCGTATATAGGTCCCTTTGAAATTACCCTCGAAGACTCTGACCAGGTCAACCCAGTTGTGAATCTGATTGGCTGGGAGTTCCTCGAGCCATCGACGGGCGGTGTCGGAGAGGAAAAGGGGTAGCTGTCTAATGATGGCTCGATCATCCCCCCGAGCGCCACCTAGCTGACAAGCCAGCCTAAAATCGGCCAGCCATAGCTCTGGCTTGGTTTCTCCATTGTACTTCGCGATGCTGGTTGGGGGTCGGAATGGACTAGGCAGGGGCGTGCTGCGAATCGCCCTGCTGAACACCCGCGGGCCCGGTGGCTCGGGGGCCACCCGGTCCTCGTCGCTGTCGTACCTCCCACCGCGATGCGCGCTATAACCACGTTCTTCCGCGTCTCCGTGCCGGCGGCGTCTATTTTCTTTGACGTCGTGTCGCGTGTCGTGTCGACGTTGATTGTCGGCAGGGAGGATGAGAGCGGTCTTTCTACCTCGAGGGGGAGGTTGTTGCTGGACAGACACCTGCTCTTCGATTAGAGGCTGTTCGTCGCGCTTCTCTGTGGCAGCTCCTCGTCGTCGAGATGCCGAACTTTCGGCTTGTTGAACTGCTGCCACCTGTAGCAATGTCTGAACTTCATCTCGAATTCGTCGGGCCTGGGAATTTGATGGTTCTGGCATGTTACGTAGCAGCATCGTCGCTGCCACTACATTCTGGCCTGCTCGAGGGAAACGGCCGACAGGTTGCTCCGCCTCTGTGTCACCGACGATCTGTCGATGTACCTCTCGAGCGCGTCTGCGGACACTTCCGCCCGGCGGGTAGGGCAGGTCTTGTTCGAGGATTTGCTCGAGTAGGACGAGGCGCTCGCGATCTTCATCGAGCTTCATCTTGAGCTCCCGCAGCTGCGCGAGCTGCGCAGTTCTATCTTCCTGAGGAAGAGGGTCGAGCCGTCCGTCGTTCCCAGGCGTCCTGGGGTCTTCTTGCGCCGCGGGGGCTCGACCACCCGCAACAGCATCCCGTGTCTCGTCGGTGGTTTCTGCCGCCCCGTCGAGGTGATAGCATTCCCTCGTAGGGTCATAGCTGTCTGTCTCGGAGTCAGAGTCCGGCTCGGCAGCGTGGAAACACTCACGTCCTTCCTCCAGCCATTGTTGCCTGAGGGAGGTGATCGAGTATCGTCCGGGGCCTAGCCGGCGGAGGCCTCGTACTCGGGAAAGGTCCGGCAGTTCGGACGTCGGCCGCCGCTCTTCGGAGCTACGTGGGATGACCATTGGTCTTTCCACGTATGTCTGAGCGTCTGGACATATCGTCTTGGCGAGCGACGCCGCGGCGTTGTCCAACCCGAACGGCAGTGCCGCCCTTGGAGAGAACGACCCGTGTGGAAGTAGCCTAGCTGCGGTGGGGGAGGGCGCGCGAGACGCGTCTCCCCCCGTCGTCGCGTGGTGCTGAGTCGCCGTGCTTGTTGCTCGGTCACACGGTGTCGCTGCCTTGTGACCCACATCCTGCCTTGCGCGAGTTGTTGGTCGCGCTGAAGCAGAGGGGCCGCGGTGGTGCTGCCCGCGCCTCTTCTTAGGCGGGGAGGCGTGGTGGTGAGGGCGTCTTGGAGCCTTCAACCGTGCTGGCGTAACGCGGACTCCTCCTGGTCCTTTGACTGAGAGCAAGATCATGTCGTAGCCGGAGCCCGTAGACATGAACTCGAGACTCCCAAACCAAATCACCGTGGAGCGCGGAAGCGGCGAGGCAGGAGTAGCCATCCGGAAAGTGGTGGAAAATCGGTGAAAAACACGCAGGACCCCTACCTGGCGCGCCATCTGTCGGTGTTTTATTCCCCGGGGGGTCACACCAACGAGTAAATTTGTATGCGTGCTCCCCTTTCCGGATGGTGATGCAAGAAAACACTGAGATTTATCCTGGTTCGGGCAAGAGAAGGCCCTACGTCCAGCGGGGGGAGAGAGTTTGTATTATCTTGCACCTAAGTGCTTGTACAGGGGCGAATACAAGCGTGGTATGAAGTGTGTAGCTCTACTACGTATGTGTGTGTGTTCTTGTGTGGTGATGTCCCTCTCTTCTATTCCTGAGTTCCTCCTTTTATAGCTCCAAGGAGAGACACAGGGTACATGCATAGATGTTAGAGTAGGGATCGATAGCCGCATGGAGCGCTGACCTACTCGAGGTTTCCGTACGGCATGGCCTCGAGCCGTCCCATCTTGATAGCTCGGTGATGATTACGCGTGCTCCTGTGTTCTGCCCTGCCAGCCGCCTTGTGCTGGTTCTGAAGTCGCACGCTCGTACGGTATGGTGGCGGACCCGACGGGGTAGCTGTGATGAAGTCAGTCGACGCCCAACTTGTTCCTGGGAAGGGGCCCTGTTTGGTCGAGGGTCGGACGCCGTGTAATATGCTGGTATCTAGAGCGCTGACCTTGGGTGTCTCGAGGGGGTCCCGATTAGACGTTCCATCCTTGTTTCCTGCGTCCTGACACACCCTGGGTCGTTCGGTGGGAAGGCTGCAAAAAGAACGATGGGACGGAAGCTTGCTCCCTATCACGCCTCCCATGACCTGTGTGTTAGGTGGGGAAGCGTCAGGTGCATTTAATGCTCTGGCTCGCATGCGCGCGTCGGGCGGCGGACAGTGTCCTTGCGCCCGACACCTCTTGGTTCGCTCGAGCCCGCTTCCGTCATCGACGGCAGTCGTCGCTCGAGTCCTGAACCGATTCGCTCGACGCTATTTCCGTCTTCGAGGCTGCGATCGTCGATGGCGGCGCATACGTAAGATTAGAGCGTCGAATTAAGGCTCTCGACCTTCGTACGGGCAATCTCATAATGCGCATCACTGAGGGTACCCCTTGCCGATACCCTCGACATTCATCTTGCTTAGCTTGATTTAGCCGACGCACGGGCCGCCCCTCGATGGACGGAACGACCGGCGCTGCCTTGATCGCCGGCGCCTGGTGTTGTTGTGGCCGCGGTCCCAATGGTGGTAGGACGCCCCGTGCGCCCGGCTTGGCCGGAAACAGGTACGGATCAATGAGCTCGAACTGCCGGGCGAGGCTCATGGCGGTCACGAGATTTGGCGGGTTCTGTTGCTGCACTTGGAGGCTGAGCGGCGGTAGGAGACCTCCCGTGAAGAGTTGCACCCGCTGGTCCTCGTCGAGACGACCGGCGCGCGGCAGCAGCGCTTGAAACCGATCTTGGTAGTCCTCCACTGTCCCCGTGCGGCGACACGACGAGAGCTCGAAGAGGGGAACCGACCGAAGCGGCGGCCCGTAACGCAGATTCAAGAGCTCCTTGAAGCGCTCCCATGTCGGTGTCCCTTCGGTCTCTTGGACGTGCACGTACCACAGCTGCGCACCGTCCTGGAGATTGTATGAGGCCATCCACGTGCGCTCCGCCGCCATGACGCGCTGCTGGATGAAGAACGATTCACACTTGATGAAGACGAGCGGGTCCGACTTGTCGTCGTACCATGGAAATTCCGGCCGCCAATGCTTAGGCGGTCTGTCTTGATGGTGGTCGCCCGCTGGTTCCTTGCTGGTGGACGAGGAGGACCGATCCGAGGCGAGGGCTGCGATGGCCTGGGTGTTGGCCACGAGCGCCTTGGCGGTGGCCTCAGACGACGCTTGCAGGGCGGCCAGGGCCTTGGCTAGCGCGTCCAGGGTGGGCTTCAAGTCGCTGTTGTCGCCCATGGTGAATACGCGCGACGTAGCGGAGGTGGGGGGGGGGGCTGGTGCAGATGCGTTTGGTGGGCTAGGGTTGCCAGAGGTGGACGGGGCAGCGGCAGGTGATACCAGGTTGTCAAGGGCCTCAAACCCTAAGATAGCACGACCCCGACTACGTAGTTAGTAGTCGCGATCCGTCTTCTCCGGCGAGGTTTACCCCTCCGCCGTAGGCTTAGGTGAACGAGGGAGAGAGATAGATTTTTGATAATATATTGCTTAATCCCAAACAGTACCTGGTTACAAGATAAATAGGCCGGCGGCCAACAACCTAAGCAACAACCTTTTGGAAATAACTAATTATAGAAATAAACCCTCCTAACTTATGGTCCTACCAACTAGCCACTAATCTCGGCCCTGCCGGCCTCCTGCGTGTTACTAGCAGCACGGACCGCGGCTCTCCTGATGTCCCGGGCTCGCCGGCAACGGCCGTAGTGTTGGCCCCACATGACACAAACTTTGCTAATTTGCTGAAAATACTAAGGTCTCAGGTAGCTGGTTGTCATGTGGGGCCGGACCTACACTAGGGGCCGTCGTGCTAGGGACGCTCGCCGCGCAGCAGAGCGTGCTGATCACGCACGCAAGGAAGTCCTGGCCAGCTACGAGTAGTTAGATGGAAAGATAGGATTAGTTGCTATTTTTAGTCCTTAATTCTAGGAGTCGATGGGCTGGCCAAATACTATATATTTTGTACCAAGACAATGGAATAAATCAACAAAGATATTACCATCTAATCTCTCTCTCGCATCTAAACCAAAGCCTGCGGTTGAGGGGTAAAACCTTGCCGGCGAAGACGGATCGAGACTACGAGCTTTGTAGTCGAGGACCTGCTACCGAGGGATTGAGGCCCTTGACAACCTGGTATCATGATCCCGGCGATCCTCTCCGTCGCGTTCTTCCCCACCACCAGCAGCCGCTCCACCACCAGCCGCCGCGCCAGCCCCTACATCGTCGTCCGTCGCGTCACGCCCTGCTCCAGCCATGGGTGACGCTGCCGACCTTAAGTCCCTGGCCGAGGCCCTCAAGACGCTGCAGGAGTCCATCGCGGCCAACGCCCAGGCCATCGCCGCGCTAACCTCCGACCGCACCTCATCATCCGGCACCAAGCCGGGCTCCGGTGAGCACCACAACGACCGGCCGCCGAAATTCCAGAAGATGGATTTTTGACGGTACGACTGAAAGTCGGATCCGCTGATCTTCATCAACCGCTGCGAATCCTTCTTCCACCAGCAGCGCATCATGGAGGAGGAGAAGGTCTGGATGACGTCGTACAACCTCGAAGAGGGCGCCCAGCAATGGTACATGCAGATACAGCAAGATGCGGGCACGCCGTGTTGGCGGTGTTTCACCGAGCTGTTGAATCTGCGTTACGGGCTGCCGCTTCGTTCCGCCCCGCTGTTTGAGTTGGCGGACGGATGACGCACGGGTACGGTGGCGGAATACCAGGACCACTTCCAGGCTCTCCTGCTGCGTGCGGGGCGACTCGACGAGGCGCAACGCGTTCAACTCTTCACAGGGGGTCTGCTGCCTCCGCTAAGCCTCGCTGTACAGGTGGACAACCCGCAGTCCCTTGGCGCAGCCATGAGCTTGGCCCGGCAGATGGAATTGATGGAGCAGTACACCGTTGCCCCACCCAAGACGGCCTCTCGGGGACTCCTGCCAGGCCCTCCCCCGCGTCTCGCCCTGCTAGCACCGGCAGCGCCCAAGATCATTCCCCAACGGTCTCCATCGAGGGACGCCCAGTCAAGCGTCTCACCCAGGCGGAACAAGAGCGTCGTCGCCTCGGTTTGTGCTACAACTGCGACGAGAAGCTCACACGCGGCCACAACAGGGTGTGCAAACGCCTCTTTCTTCTGGAAGGCGCTGTGGAGAACGACGAGGACGCCGCCGCGGCTGCCGCCGAGGATGACGACGTCGAGCAAGCCCCGGCCTACTCCTTCCACGTCGTGGCAGGCGTCCGTACGACTCACTCCAGTTTCGTGTTTTGGTGTCTGGTGTGCCCCTGATCGCCCTCCTCGACACTGGCTCCACGCTCAACTTCATCTCGGAGGGTGCCGCCCAGCAGACCGGTCTGCCCATCCGGAGCCGCCCATGCCTCACTGCGACGGCGGCTAACGGCGAGCGTGTCTCCTGCACGGGCGTGTTGCGTTGCGCGGCGTTCACCATCCAGGGGGCCCCGTTCGCTGCGGACCTCTTCGTCATGCCGCTGGCGGGCTACGACGTGGTCCTCGCCTCGGCACCCAATGGATGACCAACCTAGGGCCCCTCACCTAGGACTTCACCGCCGACACACTATCCTTCCGACGCAAAGGCACGTTGGTCTGCTGGAAGGGCGTTGCGGGACAGGACGCGCCTACTTTTGTCATAACCAGCTCGAGCGCGCCTGCCTCCAGTGCTTCTTCCGGGGCGCACTCGCTGCTGGACGCGGTCCTGGTAGCCTTCGACAATGTGTTCGCCAAGCCCCGCGGACTGCCGCCCCAGCGTGGCTGCGACCACGCCATTCACCTACTGCCAGGCGCCCCACCGGTGGCTGTTCGTCCCTACCGATACCCGGTCGCGCACAAGGACGAGTTGGAGCGTCAGTGTGCAACCATGCTGGCGCAAGGGCTCATTCGTCGCAGCACGTCGGCTTTCTCGTCCCCCGTCCTCCTCGTCAAAAAAGCTGACGGGTCGTGGCGCTTCTGCATGGACTACAGAGCCCTCAACGCCATCACCGTCAAGGACGCGTATCCGATTCTGGTGGTTGATGAATTGTTGGATGAGCTGCACGGCGCCAAGTTCTTCACCAAGCTGGACCTCCGCTCAGGCTACCACCAGGTCCGCATGAGCCCGGCCGACATCGCTAAGACGGCATTCCGCACGCATGACGGCCTTTACAAGTTCTGGTGATGCCATTTGGGCTGTGCAACGCCCTCGCCACGTTCCAAGCCCTAATGAACAACATCCTGCGCGCCTTCTCAGTTGGTTTGTCCTTGTGTTTTTTTATGACATCCTCATCTACAGCTCCACCTGGGCGGATCACTTGCGCCATCTCCGTGCCATCCTCCTCGTACTGCGGCAACACCGGCTCTTCGTTAAGCGCTCTAAGTGCGCTTTCGGCGTCGACTCCATCTCCTACCTCAGCCACATCATCAGCGCTGCAGGGGTCGCTATGGACCCGACCAAGGTGCAGGCCGTCATGGACTAGCCCCAATCGCATTCGGCGCGCGTGGTTCGTGGCTTCCTCGGCTTAGCGGGCTACTACTGCAAATTCTTCCACGACTACGGAGTCATCGCCGCGCCACTCATAGTGCTTACCAAGAAGGACGGGTTCAGTTGGACCGAGGAGGCTGCAGCGGCGTTCCTGGCACTCAAGAGCGTTGTCACCTCAGCCTCGGTCCTCGCCTTACCAGACTTCGACAAGCCGTTCATCGTCGAGTGTGATGCCTCCACGTATGGGTTTAGCGCGGTGCTCCTACAGGACAAACACCCGCTGGCTTTCTTTAGTCGGCCCGTGGCAGCTCGTCACCGCGCCCTCGCTGCTTACGAAAGGGAGCTCGGCCTCGTCCTCGCCATTCATCATTGGCGGCTATACCATACCTATGGGGCCGTCAGTTCGTGGTACGCACCGACCATTTCAGCCTCAAGTATCTCCTCGACCAGCGCCTGGCGACCATTCCACAGCACCACTGGGTGGGCAAGCTCCTCGACTTTGACTTCACAGTGGAATACAAGCCAAGCGCCTCCAACATTGTGGCAAACGCCCTGTCCCGCCGCGACACTAAGGAGGGGGTCGTGCTTGCTGTTTCCGCGCCCCGCTTCGACTACATCGCGCGACTTCGTCAAGCTCAGTCGACGGATCCCACCCTCGTGGCAACGCGTGACGCGATCCTGGCTGGTTCCCAGGGGGGCGCCGTGGGGCCTGTGCGACGGCATGGTCACCTTTGACTCCCGTCTCTACATCCCGCCGTCGTCTCCCCTGCTCCACAAGGTGTTAGCTACCATACACGAGGACGGCCACGAGGGGGTGCAGCGTACCCTGCATCATCTTCGCCGCGACTTCCACTTCCCCGACATGCGCCGCATGGTCCAGGACTTCGTACGCGCTTGCAACACGTGCCAACGGTACAAGTCCGAGCATCTCCACCCGGCCGGCCTGCTGCTGCCCCTGCCGGTCCCGACGACGGTGTGGGCCGACATCGGCCTCGACTTCGTGGAGGCTCTTCCCCGTGTTGGTGGGAAGTCAGTGATCTTGACGGTGGTGAACCGCTTCAGCAAGTATTGTCATTTCATACCATTAGCTCACCCATATTCGGCAGAGTCCGTGGCACAGGCTTTCTTCAAGGACATCATTTGTCTTCATGGTGTTCCCCAGTCCATGGTGTCGGACCGGGACCCCATGTTCACCTCCACGTTTTGGCGAGAGCTCATGAGGCTCATAGGTACCAAGCTGCATATGACGACCGCCTTCCACCCCCAGTCGAACGGCCAGATTGAGGCAGCTAATCGTGTCATCTTCACGTACCTGCGTTGCTTCACCGGTGATCGACCACGACAATGGGTGCGCTGGCTTCCGTCGGAGGAATACATCTACAACACCGGCAACCAAATGTCGTTGCGCGACACTCCCTTCCGGGTGGTCTACGGCCGTGATCCGCGCACCATTCGGTCTTATGAACCGGGGGAGACTCGCGTGGCTGCCGTCGCACAGAACATGGCCGACCGGGAAGAGTTCCTGGCGAACGTCTGCTATCGCCTAGAGCAGGCGCAGGCCGTTCACAAGAAGCACTACGACAAGCTGCACCGCCCCATCTCCTATGCAGTGGGCGATTGGGTGCTCCTGCGTCTCCGACATCGCGCCCCGGCCTCCTTGCCCCAAGTCACCAAGGGCAAGCTGAAGCCCCGTTACTACGGGCCGTACTGCATCATCGAGCTCATCAACCCCGTCGCTGTTTGCCTCAAGCTCCCTCTACGTGCCAAGCTGCATGATGTGTTCCATGTGGGCCTCCTCAAGAAGTTCGTGGGGCCAGTTCTGGCTGCTCCACCTGCCTTGCCGGCCATCCACCATGGCGCCGTCGACCCTGAGCTGGAACATGTCGTCCGCTCATGTCGTCTGCTCGCGCCTCGCTCGCGATGTTCAACAGGTGCTCATTCACTGGAAGGGTGACACATCGGCTGCAGCCACATGGGAGGATCTCGACATCTTCCGGGAGCGCTATCCGACATTCTAGCTTGAGGACAAGCTGGCTCTCGAGGGGGGGAGAGATGTCATGTGGGGCCGGACCTACACTAGGCGCGTCACACCAGGGACGCTCGCCGCGCAGCAGAGCATGCTGATCATGCACG
Source organism: Sorghum bicolor (assembly GCF_000003195.3). Classification (NCBI taxonomy): domain Eukaryota; kingdom Viridiplantae; phylum Streptophyta; class Magnoliopsida; order Poales; family Poaceae; genus Sorghum; species Sorghum bicolor. The sequence continues at coordinate 36,695,001 of NC_012874.2, read as the reverse complement.
CAAGGAAGTCCTGGCCAGCTACGAGTAGTTAGATGGAAAGATAAGATTAGTTGCTATTTTTAGTCCTTAATTCTAGGAGTCGATGGGCTGGCCAAATACTATATATTTTGTACCAAGACAATGGAATAAATCAACAAAGATATTACCATCTAATCTCTCTCTCGCATCTAAACCAAAGCCTGCAGCTGAGGGGTAAAACCTCGCCGAAGAAGACAGATCGAGACTACGAGCTTCGTAGTCGAGGACCTGCTACTCGAGGGTTTGAGGCCCTTGACACTGGTTAATTTGTTGTTCCAAAAGAAAATATTTATCCATGATTATATTATTTCAGGTTTTACTTTCTTTTCATTTTGGAAGTATGCCCTTGCTTCATGATTCATAATCTGAAGTGGAATATTCACTGTCTGTATGATCTCCTGTACGTACATTGGTTATTTTCAAATGTTAGTACCACTATTTGTGTTACCATGTACCAAGATAATGTGAGCGGCTATTTGTCTTCTTATTATATTTACTAATTATTGAGAAAGAAATACTGCTTTAGTGAGGCCTGGTAGGGTACCGCAAAGCACGTTAAATTTTCTAGATTGCATTCCATTTTGTGCACTATGACCATGCAACAAACTTACAGGAAAGAAGAGCTGCTTCGGAGCTTCCCTACAAAGGAGTCTTTGGCAAGGTTTTTGAGATGAGAAGAAAGAAACCATTCAAGGCCAGTTTAAAAAGTAAAAAAAAAGTGAGATAAAAGAAACCATTCCCTCTCTAATGTTAGGTATACATATCGATCATGAATGATCTGTGCAAATTTTGTTATGGATTAAATATGTTTCAGTACACTATCCATATTGTATTGTTATGGCTCCCTCCCCCGCCGTCTCGCCTCCCTCCACCAGCCCCACGCCGGAGTTCAATCCGAACCCGTCGGCCACCCAAGCGTCGCCCCCGCTTCCTTCCCTCTTCGAGACGGCGGATCCTTCCTCCCCTGCTCCCACCCAGGCGGCGCCGTTCGTTTCGTGGCTCCAAGCTAGAGCGTTGGTGTGCCGAGTCCCCGGACTCCTGCGGTTCTGGCAGCTATCGGCCTTCCTTCCGCGACGTTGTGGCTTCTTCACACGCGTTGTGTGCGGCTCCAGCAGCAACGGGTGGAAGTGGTCTTGCTTCGCACAAGTCGTGTGCTGCTTCGGCGGCGGCGGGTGGTAGGGGTCCTGTGAGGGCGGACGCGGGTTCTTCCTCTACGGTTCCTGCGGCGGCCACATCCCGCCCGCCGGCGACCTCCTGGGCTCCCAGGATTGTGCTCCTCCGGCGGGACCAGCCTAGGCGCGGAGGGGCGGTCTTCTCGTCCGGGGTTGCGCGTCCTGATCAGGAAGGGTGGCACAAGGCGCTTTCTCGCGGCGCTCGACGGCGGCTGAGCCGCGCATCTCGTCCTCCACGTCGTCCAATCCCAGCAGACCTCGTCGGACGTTGCTTTAACTGCTTCTCCCTCACACACTGCGGCTCGCTGCCGCTAGAGGACCTGTTGTTTCCGCTGCCGATCCCAGGGCCACCGATCCTACGTGTGCCCTCTGGTGATCAACCGCGGGAACACTCTTCCTCGTTCGGCTCCTGCTCGCGCCTTGGTGTGGCGACAGGTATCTCCGGCCAACGAAACTTCGAATGCTACTGCCCCGCAACAGTCCCATCTGGCGGGTGTGGCTGGTGGCGCTCCTCAACGTGTCTCCGTGTAGTGACGGATATCTCCGGCCAACGAGGCTACAGGTGCTACTCTGGCCAACGAAGTTGCCCCCCCCCCCCCCCCCGCAACCTAGTGGCGCCCCTCGGCGTGCCCCTAGCTGTGTCTCCGTGTGGCGACGGGTCACTCCGGCCATCAGATGGTCCAGTGCCACTCCCTCGCAACGGTGTTCCCCGGCGGGTGCTGCTGGTGACGTTGGGACTACGCAGGGTTCTGTGGAGGCACGTGGCCAGGATCTTGGTGCGCAGGATAGGCGGCCGTGTCGTCGCCGACGTCCATCGCGGTCCCAGCGGCGTTCTAGGTGGGAGCAGGACTCTGCTATGGTTGCTGGACTCTGCTATGGTTGCTGGTCCGTTGCCGGGGATGGCCTCATCGGAGATGCCACACGAAGATTTGTGGCCCCCACCGTGCATAATTGACTGGTCCGATCAGGTGGCCAAGGCTGAGGAGGACCTAGCAAATGCGGTGGTGGTGTCCGTGATCTCTGATGGACCTCTAGCCGCGGTGGAGGAAGTGGCAGCGTTGGTAGCGGCCAGAATTGACGTCGTTGCCAGTTCCCTAGTGCTTCGTCGGGCTTCTCCCTCAAGCTATCTGCTGGTACTCCCTAGCTTGACCCTGGTTGAGCGACTGGTGGGGTTGCGACAGCCGATCAGTTCGTCTGGGTTCAATTTCAGTCTTCTATGTTGGAGGTACAGAGTGTTTTGTTCAGCCTGGGATAACACACCCATGCGACTGCTCTTTCATATATAGGAGATAAGTAGCACATTGATTACATTGATGGCTCATTAGAGCATTAACTAAACAGCTAACTGCCTGGGTACTTGCACAGTCACTTGTGCTGCCCAAGGCCTTAATAGCAGAAACATAATTAAGCACAGATAACTAAGTGATAACTGGGAGCAGGACTTAACTTCTACAGTTCTCCCCCTAAGACCTGCTTCCCCCATCCTTGATCTTCATGATCCCAATCTTGCTTCTCATGTCTTCAAACTTGACCTTGCCTAAGGCCTTAGTCAGAATGTCTGCCAGTTGATCATTTGTGGCGACGAACTTAGTCTTGATGCTGCCTTCTTCCACACAATCTCTGATGAAGTGTTGTTTGATCCTGATATGCTTGCTTCTGTCATGAAAGACAGGGTTCTTTGCAAGTGCTATTGCTGATTTGTTATCCACTCGCAGCTCTACTACTTCCACTTTCTTTCCCAACAATTCAGCAAGTAACCTGGACAGCCACAGAGCCTGTGTTGCAGCAGTAGTCATGGCAACATACTCTGCTTCACAGCTAGATAAGGCAACCACTCTTTGTTTAATGGACTGCCAACTGACCAGATTGTTGCCTAGGAAGAATAGACAACCTGTAGTGCTCTTGCTTGAGTCAATATCTCCAGCCAAGTCTGAGTCACAGTAGCCAATGAATCTGGCTTCACTGGATGCCTTGGTGAAGTGCAGGCCATACTCCAGACTGCCTGCCACATACCGAAGGATACGCTTCACTGCCTGCTGATGCTCTATGGTGGGCCTCTCCAGAAATCTACTCACAAACCCGACTGCAAACGCCAAGTCAGGTCGAGTATGAACCAAATATCGCAGGCTTCCAACCAGCTGCCTGTACTGTGTTGGATCAACTTCCTTGGCTGTACTTTTCTTGCTCAATCTTAGCCTTTCCTCCATAGGGGTGGCTGCAGGGTTGCAGTTCACCATACCACCCAATTCCAGTATCCTTTTGGCATAGTGAGTCTGTCTGAGGGTAATGCCATCGATGCTCTGCTGTACTTCAATGCCCAGATAGAAGCTTAAGAGCCCGAGATCACTCATCTCAAATATTGCTTTCATTTCAGCCTTGAAGCTTTCAACATCCTGCTCTTTGGCCCCTGTGATGATCAAATCATCCACATACACACCGACAAGCAACAGATGGTTTCCAGAACCTCGCCTATAGATTGCAGCTTCATGGTTGCTTTGTCTGAAACCTTTCTTCTTCAATGTTGAATCAAGCTTTGCGTTCCATGCTCTTGGCGCTTGCCGTAGGCCATACAGGGCTTTGCGCAAGCGATACACCTTGTCTTCTTGTCCAGCAACAGCAAAGCCAGGCGGCTGGTACACATATACCTCCTCGTTGAGGTCTCCATTCAGAAATGCGGACTTGACGTCCATCTGATGAACAGACCAGCCCTCCTGTGCCGCCAGAGCCAATAAGACTCGAACAGATTCCATGCGTGCGACAGGGGCGAAAACATCATCAAAATCCACGCCTTCTTGCTGGACAAAGCCACGAGCAACAAGTCTGGCTTTGTGTTTGATAACATTTCCATGTTCGTCCTTCTTCAATTTGAACACCCACTTCAGGGTGATTGGACGGTGACCAGCAGGAGGCTTTACAAGCTCCCAGGTCTTGTTTCTCTCTACTGATCGCAGTTCCTCTTTCATTGCTTCGCACCACGCTGGATCTCTTTTGGCTTCAGTATGCGAAGTTGGTTCGCCAGAGTGCGTTAGATGCAGTTCTGCGAACAGGCGAGTTGCAGGTGGCGGTGTGGGCTGCTGGCCAATGATATTGCTGACAGTTCTGTAGCGAAGTGGTTCATCCTCGTGATAAGCATCCAGTCGATCATCATCATCCTCCAGAGGCGTGGCATGCTCAATCTGAGGACTTGGTGGCGGTGGTGACACTTCCAGCGCCGCTGGAGCAGAATTAGCTTGAGGATGAGTTGATGCGGAGCCCTCTGCTCCTTCAATTCCTATTGGGCTGTTTGGTGCGGGTGTTCTTGGTGAATCTGGGAGCAGAGGCGACGACGGTGACGCTGGTTCGCTCAACTCTTCTGACCAGACATACTCAACTGTGAATTCACTGCTGTTCACAACTGATGGCCCAGATTCCGGCGAGGACCAATCCCAGCCATGTTCTTCATCAAATACAACATCACGGCTGATCCTGACACGCCTGCTCACAGGCTCAAACACCCTATATGCCTTAGCTCCTTCTGCATAACCAATAAACACGCCGGCCTCGCCGCGGTCATCAAGTTTGCGCAGTTGACTGAGCTTCCTTGTGTATGCCACACACCCAAACACTTTCATGTGTCCCAGAGTTGGTGAACGTCCATGCCAGGCCTCATATGGGGTGATCCCCTTCAACGCACGTGTCGGTGATCGGTTCAGTATGTGGACTGCTGTCATCACGGCCTCCCCCCAAAACCGAGCTGGCAGGCCCCTCTGCTTAAGCAGTGCCCTTGCCATGGCCACTACTGACTGATTGCGCCGTTCAACTACCCCATTCTGCTGAGGTGAGTGGGGAGCACTGAAGTGCCTCTTAATGCCTTGTTCTGCGCAGTAGGTAGCAAAATCAGCAACTGTGAATTCTCCTCCATTATCGGTGCGAAGCACCCTGATTTTCTGACCACTCTCCGCCTCTGCGCTCAATTTGATGCGCTTGATGGCTTCTGCTGCTGCATCCTTGCTTGGTATGAGCGCTGCCCACATGAAACGGCTAGCGTCATCGACGAGCAGCAGGAAATATCGATTCCCTCCGGGTGTTGCAGGTGTCACTGGTCCGCAAAGATCGCCGTGCACCAGCTCAAGGGGCTGTTTGGCACGGTACTGTGTTGTAGCTGGGAACGGGCGCCTTCTCATTTTGGTGGTGACACAGGTGTCACACACCTGCTCTACATGGTCAATAACTGGGACACCGCGCGCCATCTCCTCCTTCCCAAGTCTGCGGAGTGCATCAAAATTCAAATGCCCCATCCTCTCATGCCACTGCCACGCTACATCTCCTCTGCGTGCTGCAAGACAAAGTGGCTGGGCTGCTTGAAGTTGGAGTGTGTACAATCTGTTAGCCCCTCTCTTCACCTTGGCAATCAAGCGGCCAGTGTGTTCCCAGATACGTAACACGCCGTGATATATCTCCACCTTGGAGCCAGTCTCGTCAAGCTGACCAAGACTGATAATGGAATTTTTCAGGGCTGGTATATAGTACACACCCTGCAGCACCCTATGCTCACCAGTTCTTCCTTCGAAAGCAATCGAACCGATGCCTTTGATGTCAACCTTGGACTCATCTCCAAACCGGACCGTGCCTCGCACGTCCGTATTCAAGTCAGAAAAGAGCTCACGCCGTCCAGTCATATGGTGTGTAGCTCCTGAATCAAGGTACCACACATCTGCCTTTTCTTCATCGCCATTGGCACCAAGGAAGGCGCGGGCTTTTGGTTCTTCCAGATTCACCTCTTGAGCAGCATAGGTGTATGCCGGCGCGCACTCATCAAGATCAACGAGCCCATGCGCTAGAAACAGAGCCCCATTATCCTCGCATTCTGCATACTGCACACGACCATTGTGGCCGCCGTCACCGCCGCCTGCGCCCCCTCGGCCACCAGCGTGCTGGCCTTGATTGCCACCGCGGCCGCCGCCACAACGGCCTCTGCCCCGTCCGCCGCCGCGGTCACCGCCACCATCACGGTCACCGTCTCTGTCTCGGCGCGGATGAGGGCAGTCCCTTGCCCAGTGGCCCTCCTGGCCACAATTGTGGCAGGTATCGCCACAGCGTCCACCATCGCGGCCGCTGCCACGGCCCTTTCCTCGCCAGCCGCCGCGACCGCGGCCACCACCGCCGCCTTGGCTGCCGCCGCGCTGATTCTTTGAACTAGAGCCAGCAGAATCATCCCCGCCGCCCTTCTTCTCCTTCTTCCAGCGTGCGCGCCATTGCTCCTCAGTATACATGAGCTTGCCGCCGACGGTGATTGGCTCGGTAGGCGCTTGCTCTTCACGGTCATCAACAGCCTTGAGACTCCCAGTGGCTTCCTCAAGCGTGAGCTTGTCGAGGTCCAGAAACTGCTCAATAGCAACCACAATCTGCGCATACTTCGATGGTACTGTACGCAGATACTTCTCCACCACACGCCTCTCATCGATGTCCTGATCACCATGAAGGACAAGCTGTCGATGCAGAGTTGAGAGGCGGAAGGCAAAGTCTTCGACGCTCTCTCCTGGCTTGACACTGATGTTCTCCCAGTCGCGGCGGAGGCGCTGCAGCGTCGCGCGGCGGACCCTGTCCACGCCGATGCGCGCAGCAGCTATGGCGTCCCACGCCTCCTTCGCCGTCCGCTTGTCGATGAGCGGAATCCCCATCTCCTTGGGAACCGCTGCGACAATCGCCTCCATAGCCCGCCGGTCGTCGCGGAACGAGACCCGTTCTCCTTCAACTGCATCCCACAGATCGCGAGCCTGCATTCGCAGTTTCATCTCTTGGCTCCATTCGTGGTAGTTTGTCTTGGACAGCATCGGCCAGTTCGTGCCGCTGCCCGAGTCCCTGTATACGACCCTGTCGTACACAGGCGACTCCCAACGCCTGCCACCGCGGCCACGCCTGCGGGATGGCGGAGATGGAGACCTCCGGCGCGGGCTCTTGACCTCCTCCTCTTCTTCTTCATACTCCAGCCCCTCTACTTCTGCTGCAATCTCCTCCTTCAGCACCCGCGCGGTCCTTGCCGCCTCCTCTGCAGCGGCCGCCGCCTGCCGCGCCGCTTGAACTGCCTGCGCAGCTGCCTCCTCTGCAGCTTTCAAGCGCGCGGCCCGGCCAGAGGAGTCTTCCGCATTGCTGACGTCCTTGGCAGTCTTCCTTCGGCGCTCAGAAGATGTCGAGGCCATGGATGAGAAAGCAGGGAAGGGGGCTCGAGTAGAAGATGAGAGAGAGGTGTCTAACCTAGGCTCTGATACCAATTGTTGGAGTTACAGAGTGTTTTGTTCAGCCTGGGATAACACACCCATGCGACTGCTCTTTCATATATAGGAGATAAGTAGCACATTGATTACATTGATGGCTCATTAGAGCATTAACTAAACAGCTAACTGCCTGGGTACTTGCACAGTCACTTGTGCTGCCCAAGGCCTTAATAGCAGAAACATAATTAAGCACAGATAACTAAGTGATAACTAGGAGCAGGACTTAACTTCTACATTCTATGCAAGCATTGGAGTCATCTGTCTAGAGCTCAAGGTCGTGTTCTACCATTTCTGATTGATATCGAGCTGCGCGGCATAGCAAACCATGTCTGGGAAACTTCTACTGTGGAGCATCTCTTGGGTCCCCATGCTTGGGTTCAGCAGGTGCATCCTGATACCCGGGGGCTCGTGGATCTTTCCTGCTTCCGGTGTTTGGCCTGGAGTACAAACCCGACTGCGTTACCTTGGGTGGTTGAGCCACCTACAGCTGTAGCCGAAGATCCTCCGGTCAAAAGGGTTCTGGCTTACCCTGTCAACATACAGTATTCACTCCATCCTAGCACGTTGCATGGTCCTTCTGATGGGGGTGATGTTGGTGAAGACGACTCTACAAGACAGCGGCGTCGTGTCCTTTCCCCACCGCCTCCACCCAGCTCAAGTCCATGGGGTGGCTACTTCCAGCCTTCGCGGCGGTTCTCGGTCAGGGACGGCCAGGGAGCAACTGTAGTGCTCTGATCTCGGGTTGCCTCACGTGGCCCACTCTCATGCTGCGATGGCGTGCCTTCAGAGCATGGATGGGCATGCACGGGACGATCCAGGCGACGGTTACCCTGACCCTAGTGCGGCGGTGCGTGGTCCCGAGGACGGCCCCGTGCCCGATGTGGTGGCGGCTGTAAATGCGGTGGTGGTCTCAGATGCCGATATTGTCGCATGCTTTCCTGAGGAGCTTCACGTCGCTACCCCTAGGCCGGATTCAAGCCCGCATCTTGAGAAGGTCGATGGACCGGACTGCAACTTTCATATGGAGGCCATGGGCCATGGTGAGGCTACGGTTTGGTGCTCCCCCGGCCAGATGAATGGGCCGTGCCCTTCGGGGCCCCCAGTCGGCTTGGTAACGGATGGAGTGTCAGGTCCGGCCGCACCACTCTCGCCCGCCTCCTCTCCGCAGAGGGAGGAGCCCCCTTACCTGTCTATGGCTGCTCCGTCGGGCCCTGTTCCGTCGCCCGCCCATCCGGCGCATGATGAGGAGGTGGGGCTGGGACCCGATAATCCACTACAAGATGATGCCGGGGAGGCACCGTCGGGCCCTGTGCTGCCGGCCGCTCTACCCCGCCAAGTTCGGAGACTGGAGCCTGATTCTCTATGGGTCTACTCCAGATGACGATGCCGTGCCAGGGAACCTGCGCCTTCCATCACGGAGGGCCCTTCCCCGAGCCCCGAGGCGGGATCCCAGCTGCGGAAATTGGACGAGGTGCGCAAGCCGGTGGGTAATCTCCTCCCGCTGCCTGTGATTCAGGAACGACGGAAGAAGGCCCCTCCTCCTGGGTCTCTACCTCGGCATAGCAGGAGGGTTGTTGGTGCTGCTCCCTGCTCTCCGGGACCGGTGCTCTCGGTGGCCCAGAAGAGGGTGATGCGATAGCTTGGATTTGAGGAAAGGGAGATCATTCAGCCGGACGCTCAAGACAATTACAGTAAGCTCTTCAGGCCACTACTCTCTGTCTCCCACGTGTGTGCTCTGGCTGCTATTTTCGGCTGGTAAGTAGGGGATGGTGAGCAAGTGTGGGCTGCGGATGTTACAGTGTTGTAGGCTCTGGTTCTTTCTTGTGGTCGTCTTTATTCTCTGGGTCAAATGAATCCTTCCACTATTCTAGTTTGGAACGTCCGAGGGCTTAATAGAAGGGATCGCCGGAATTCTATCAGAGATGTTATCCTTTCCAGTAACGCTGACATTGTCTGCTTACAAGAGACCAAGGTTGTTAATATGTCCCAGCATCTTTTCCTGTCAGTGTTCGGTTCTGTGTATGATCACTTCATTGCGCTCCCGGCCAATGGGACTAGAGGGGGAATTCTGATCGCCTGGAAAGGGTGTTCTTGCCAGGCCATTGCATCGTGGATAGACACATATTCAGCTTCACTTTTGTTTGCGGAACAAGAGGGTCGTAACTGGTGGTTCACTGGTGTCTACGGGCCACAAGGAGATGATGAGAAGGTGTTGTTTCTGCAAGAGTTAAGAAATATCAGGGCTATATGTAATGGACCTTGGTTGCTGGGAGGAGATTTTAACCTGATATATCAGGCGGCTGACAAAAATAATGCAAACTTAGACAGGGCAATGATGGGGAGGTTCAGGTGTTTTCTGGATAACAATGACGTCAAGGAGATTCCGCTTTTCGGTCGTAAATACACGTGGTCCAATGAAAGGAGATTGCCTACTTTGGTCAGGCTAGACCGGGCCTTTTGCTGTGGAGTTTGGGAAAGTATTTTTCCTGACGCTGTCTTGCAAAGCACAACAGCCGGAGTCTCTGATCACTGCCCGCTCATTCTTGGTCTGAAGGTGAGCACTACTGGCAAGCGTCGATTCCATTTTGAGAGCTTTTGGACCAAATTACCTGGTTTCCTTGATGCTGTGAAGCAGAACTGGGAGGCTCCCGTACAATCTATTTGTGTGGTAGAGCGCATTTTCATTAAACTGCAGCGTCTCAGCAAGGGGTTGCAAAAATGGGGGCAACGGAAAGTAGGGAATATTAAAGCTCAGCTAGAATTGGCCAAGGAGATCCTGCATCGTTTGGAAATAGAGAGAGATTTTAGGGAGCTCTCTGATCATGAGGATTGGCTGAGAAAGAAGTTGAAACTTCATTGTCTCGGTTTGGCTTCTTTAGAAAGAACCATTGCACGGCTGCGTTCCAGGATCCTGTATATCCGAGAAGGTGATGCCAACACCTCTTTTTTCCACCAGCAGGCTAGATATAGAAAAAAGAAGAACTTCATCTCAAAATTACAAGTTGGGAATCAGGTAGCTGTCTCACAGGAAGAAAAGCAGAGGGCGGTGGATGATTTCTATGATAATATTCTGGGCAGGGCTGAAGAAAGGGAATTCACTCTTGATTTTGATGTATTGGATATTCAACACCATAACTTATCAGAGCTGGATGTTCAATTCTCTGAGGATGAAGTATGGGCTACTATTAAGGATATGCCCTTGGACAAGGCTCCAGGGCCGGATGGATTCACTGGGAGGTTTTAAGTCCTGCTGGAGCATTATTAAGGGTGATGTGCTGATGGCGTTAGACGCCATCCAGCAAGGCCATGTTTTTAAATTCCGCCTACTGAACACGGCTTACATCACACTGCTGCCTAAGAAAGTGGATGAGATTGAAGTGAAGGATTTTCGGCCGATAAGTCTTATTCACAGCTTTGCCAAATTAGTGACTAAACTCTTGGCTAACCGGCTAGCTCCTCTTTTGCCTTCCCCGGTTTCGGCTAACCAGAGTGCTTTTGTGCGGGGAAGGAGAATACACGATAATTTTATGTTGGTTCAGCAAATGGCAAAATCCTTGCATAAGAAGAATGAGGCTCATATCCTTCTTAAGCTGGACATCTCCAAAGCATTTGACTCTGTTTCCTGGTCGTTTCTCCTGAAAATTATGCGTAAGGTGGGGTTTGGTCAGCGGTGGCGAGATCTCATTTGTTTAATCTTGTCTACCTCTTCAACACAGATCTTAGTGAATGGAGAATCCGGGGACATTATTTTCCACCATCGTGGCCTCAGACAGGGAGATCCACTGTCTCCAATGTTGTTTATTCTAGTTATGGATGTTCTGAACTCAATGATCAACTTTGCCACTTCAATGGGCTTGTTGCAGCCTCTTGCAGTTCAGCAAGCACGTCATCGGGTTTCATTCTATGCTGATGATGCTGTGATATTCTTGAGGCCCTACAATTTGGATTTGATCACTATCAGGCACCTACTGGACTTGTTTGGACACGCCTCCGGTCTCAGAACTAACTTGGCTAAAAGTTCAGTTTCCCCTATTCACTGTAATGACAAGGATCTGGCACTCACGACAAATATTCTCTCATGTGCTATAAAGAGTTTTCCATGCACGTATCTTGGCCTCCCTCTCTCCATTAGAAAACCAACTAAGGAGGTGCTGCTACCTTTAGTTGATAAGGTGGCAGATTATCTCCCTGGATGGAAGGCTTCACTTCTGAATAGGGCTGGACGGTTAGTACTGGTTAAGGTAGTGCTAACGGCTGTCCCAATATATCATTTAATTGCTCTGGACCTTCCAAAATGGGTGATTAAGGCTATCGATAAAAGGCGGCGAGGTTTTCTCTGGAAGGGTCATCAGCAGGCCAATGGTGGCAATTGCCTAGTAGCTTGGGAGAAGGTACAGAGACCACTTGAATATGGAGGACTTGGGGTTCATAATCTTGAACTGCTTGGCTGCGCACTCAAGATTAGGTGGCTGTGGGCACAAAAGACAGATGACGAAAGGCCTTGGGCTGGCCTTCCTATTGCTGTTTCTCATAAGGCCCGGGCTCTCTTCCATGTTGCGGTCAATGCCATTGTCGGAAATGGAGAGAAAGTTCTATTCTGGACAGGTAGATGGTTAGAGGGGCATACCATGGCTGAAATAGCACCTAACTTGTTCAAGGCAGTTCCAAAACGTACAGCCAAAATAAGGACTGTGGCTCAAGCCTTGCACAATAGAAGTTGGATTCAAGATGTAAAGGGAGCTCGTATGGTCGAGGTCCTACTTGAGCTCTTCCAGACTTGTGATACTGTGGATGGTGTCGCTTTGCATCCAGAGACTCCAGACCATTATAGATGGAAGTTAACCCATGATGGATCTTATAGCAGTAAATCGGCATATGCAGCCTTCTTTGAAGGATCCATCAAGTTTGGCTCATGGAGAAGGATCTGGAAAACTTGGGCTCCACCGCGCTGTAAGTTTTTCGTCTGGTTGGTATTCCACAACCTATGGACAGCTGATCATTTAGCAAAAAGGAACGTACCCCATCCTGAGGCCTGTCCTTTGTGTGATCAAGAGGACGAGACAATAAATCATTTGCTAGTGGGCTGCGTGTTTGCTCGACAAGTGTGGTCCCCGGTTTTGCAACAGTTAGGGCTGTTGCAATTGGCACCACAGCCTTCTGCAACTCATTTTTCTGGGTGGTGGAAAAGATCTACTGCTGCTGTCCCCAAGGACGGGCGTAAAGGCCTCAATTCCTTGATAATATTGGTGGCTTGGGAGATTTGGAAGCACCGAAATACTTGTGTCTTTGATAATAAGAGACCAAGTATTCAGGAAGTCCTTACGGCTATCGGCACAGAGGGTGAGATTTGGTGCTCGGCGGGGGCCTCCAAACTCCAAGAACTTGTTGTTAGGTCGCTGCCTTCTGGGGCATAGGGCATGAAGGTTTTTTGGTCGTTTTTAGATCCTTGGTGTGGCGATCCTGTAATCCGAAGTCTAGTGTTGGGGTGTGTGTGTGTGTGGGTGTTGGGTCTCTTGGACCTATGTACCTTTTTTCTACCTTACTGAAATGACGCGCAATTCTCCTGCGCTGTTCGAGAAAAAAAATAAAATATTTAATTATACATTTTTTTAAAAAAAATTATAGCACATGCATATCTACTAGTATTAGATAAACATGTATTTATCAGATGGCATTCCAAAAAACAACTGAAAAGCTTATTCTACAGAAATATTGCCTCCATTCCAAATCATAGTTCACTTTAGGTTTGCCTTAAGCCAAACTTCTCTTTGACTTAGTTTTTAGAAAAGTATACTAACATCTACAAGTTTAAATAGATGCACTATCATGACATATTCCATAGAGAATTTAATGAAACTAATTCGATGTTGTAAACGTTGGTACATTTTTCTATAAACTTCCTAAAGTTAGAGAAGTTTGACATAGGCACGTTAAAGTCAGCTATAATTTGGAACAGAAGTACTATCTTTTTTTTGAAACCAAAGTTGGCCCATTTCCATTATCAGCAAACTGAAATACAGATGTACAAGCAAACATATCTGAATTCTGAAGGAGTTGAAAAAGGGAGAAGGGATTGCCACACAGCTAATGTCTGAGAGCGCAAGCCTGCTTAAAGCAGTCCCAGCTGCAAGTGGTACTAAAACTATCTGGCACTCCATGATTTTTATATAAACAAACTTGTATCAGCAGATTAGTTCTTAACTCAAGTTGAATCATGAGGTCAATCCTTATTGACCAAGGAGCTTAGATCACCTTAAGTAAGGTTCTTTTCTACTGGAATTCTATAACTTATAGATACCCTTAGCATAGACACGAAAAGGGGCGTATGTGGACACCATAATTCATTTCGTCAAAGCAAAGGACAGTAGAGGGGTGAGGGTTATGCTCAGGCTATCATAATGCAAAGGCAAAGGGAATGGCAGCATCCATAAGAATAAGATTTTAGCTAAAACAAGGGGGGCAGCAAAAAAAAATAGCATCTATTGATACTTCTCCAGGAGAAAAACTTACTTACCACTTCATGAAGCTTGTTCATAGAAATCCATTCCTGAGGTCCACAGAGATCAGACAAGATAGTAGCAGCAGATGAGATGACATCTTTCTCTTCCAACTGAAGCAATAGTTGATCATCTGCTTCCCTGTAAGATTTTGATCCTGCAGCGCAATAAAATGTCTTCAACATGCTCAAACTATTTTGACAACACTTTGGAAGATATATTATATGAAAAATATGAGTGCACACAGGTTCCATGGAAAAAGCCTGAAATTCTACTAAAAGTGATGAACCAAGTAGTAAAGTACTAATAATGCAATATCTAAAGTAATAGAAACTAGGCATTTCATGATACTTAGCATGCACTGATGCTCTTAACAATCTATAATGAAATGTTTTACACTGCAGGCAACAGAAAGCTATCTGTGTTTGCATTCTAACAATGTTTCAATCTTCCAGATCAAACATAGCTCTCGATTCCAGATACTATTTCAAAAAAAAAGATGGTGAGAAACGCATGCATTAACTATGTAGATATTAGCTCCACAAACAGCACAATCCAAAATTATTGTTAAAAAATTGTACATGTTCAAGAATTAGGATCTAAGAAGCAGATGGATTAAGAAGGCAACTTTCTATCCTGTCAGTAGACTAGAAATACAGACAACATTCACCATGGAACTATGACCAACAAAGAGCTATAGATAAGTTAGGAAACCTCAAGAAAAGGAACAAGAGTTTTGGCAACTGCTCTTGGTAGACAAACAGAAACCCAAGAATCATATACAAGTTTACTGGAATGCCTAAAAAGCCTAGTCCTGCAAACTTACATCCCTTATTGTGTAAGGCCTAAGGACATGATATGTCTTGAAAAGCATACACAGAAGTATAGAGCTAGGAAATCAAGGAAATATATTTTCCTGCCATTACATTAAGAATCCTAAAGTTACTAAAGATCATATTTTGTCTAGCTTGAGGGAAGAAATCATATTTGATATTGATTTTATATCAAATGTATATTTCCTGACTGCATGCCTAAAGTTACTAAAGATCATATTTTGTCTAGCTTGAGGGAAGAAATCATATTTGATATTGATTTTATATCAATTGTATATTTCCTGGCTGTCCAAGAAAGCTTGCAAAGAAAAAACATTGGCGATCCAAAGATACTGGCAATGTAGGATAATACCATACACAAAGGGGGTTGACAGAAAGATCTGAATATACACTGCATGATGTATTACCCATTTCATTGGAATATACAGAAAACATTACAGCAAAAGCATGAAGAATCGGCTTGTCACCAATCAAATGAACTTATAATGTAATCCCAACTCAATGTACAATCAGACAAGTAGCAACTATCATTTCAGTATTTCACCATGGACACCGAGAGAAGTGAACTGGAGGCGTCGGGTGCCCTAGCCCTAGCCCTAGACCAGGCCACGGCCAGCCAGCTGCCAGCCATGGCCACGGCCAGCAGCCAAGGCATGGCCACGGCAAGCAGCCAAGCCAAGGCCACGGCCAGCAGCCAAGCCTTGGTGGCCCGGCCAGCAGCCAAGCCAAGCCATGGCCACCAGCAGGCAGCGGACCAGCCAAGGCAACAGCGACGTTTTTTTCTTTCGGTAACCGAGGCATACCGTCAAAAGACTGAAGGGCAAAAGGGTTATTTTAGAAACAAATACATGTATTTAGACGAGGAAATAGATTAAAGCCTTGTTTAGTTCCCGAAAAATTTAGTTTTTGCTACCGTAGCATTTTCGTTTGTATTTGACAACCATTGTCCAATCATAGACTAACTAGGCTCAAAAGATTCGTCTCCAAAATTACAGGCAAACTGTGTAATTAGTTTTTATTTTTATTTATATTTAATGCTTCATGCATGCGTTCAAACATTCGATGTGATGGGAACTTTGAAAAATTTTGGTTTTTGGGAGGAAGTAAACAAGGTCTAAAAGATATTACGAGTCCATATGTTTCTTAGATAACGTTAGAAATCATGTAATAGCGAAGCCACACGATTGGAGTTATATAATAGCAATTATCTCAATTAAATGGACTTCATAATGTAATCCCAATTCCCAAAAAGCAAATTCAATGTACAATCGGACACGTAGCAATTCTTCAAATCCAACAGAAACCAAGCAAGAATTCAGTACCGTTATCCCCCTCCCTCCGACGCTTCGCCGCTGCCACGGCCTCTCCCTGTTCATCCTCATCCTCGTCGTCGTCAGACGGAGGCGGCGGGATCCCGCGCTGGACGGCGGGGGCACGGCGCGCGATGCCGGCGTCGAAGACGGAGCGCGAGGGGAGGAGGAAGTAGAACTTGGCTTCCCCCATCTGGAGGAGGTCCTGGGAGTCGAGCTTGACGGGGGCGGACCCGGGGACGTGGTGCACGCCCTCGACGAGGCAGCCGTTCTTGCCAAGCACCTCGAGAGCGAACCGGCGGCGTGGGAAGTCGTAGAAGATGCGCGCGTGGCGGCGGGAGACGTTCATGCCTCCGCCGAGGGCGCCGAGGTCCACGTCGACGCCGTCGTCGGCCTCGGTCGGCGGGGCGGCGGGGCCCTTGCTGCTGCGGCGGCTATGGCGACCAAGGACGATGGAGTAGGTCTGCATGTAGTACTCGAAGCACTCGCCCTGCAGCTTCGCGAATCCTACCTCCCGGTCCGACGCCGCCGGCGAGTCGGCGGCTGGGCACCGCGCGTTCCCCATGTGTGGTTAAGGAGGGGTTTGGGTTTTGGACCGTTTGATTCTGATAGGGTAATGGTGCGAGGACGAGCAGAAAAATCTTCTCTCTAAATTGCACTGAGATTATACATTTTCATCCAGCCCAGACCCAGGAGCCCAGCACGAGGCATGGGAATTTGGTGTGGCCCAAGCACGGCTCGGCCCGTAGGCCATTGAGCGGAGCTGGCACGGCACGCCATAGCAGGTCGTGTTTGGGCCACCAAGTGAGCTTGTGGGCGGGCACAGCCCGGTATGGGAAATGAGAGAGGTCTGATAGCGGCCCGTC